>NC_045628.1:39153863-39456893 GCF_009829155.1 Mustela erminea | reverse complement strand
CTCCAAGCTTTGTTCTCAACTGGCAAACACTGGCTGTCCATGCTCCGTCTTGCTGTTACTCACACTTTACTTACACGACACAAGCCAACACGATTTTTCTTCTGATGTCTTTTGGATCATCATAAGCATCATAGACATTTTCATCAGTGATGCCAAGAGGACTGGGAATCTGTTAGTTTACTTTTGCTTCCTCTGTTGCTTAGTTGGCTGCCTCTGCAGCAGCAGAACAAAAGGAAGATCATGCATGAAATACAGCTATTATTTATGAGAGAATGGCTGGTTTTAAAACAAGATAGATGGTTAGTATTCCGTGGATATTCCCCCACCAGATTGTAACAGTTCTGAATGAGGTTAAATTGCGAGCCAAGACTGTCAAAATTTTCTCTTGATATAGCACCAAAATAGCCTGATCAGCCCAAAAGCTGCTGAGACTCACTATTAGGAATTGCAGCTACTCTGCAATGTGAAAGGGGATTTGGTCTATTTCATCATTTTGGGTTTTTTTTTTTTTTCCTCCTAGAGTTACTGCCTAAAGAACAAGAATTTCTGCTTGAATGGCTTGATGCGACATTTATCTCTAGTTCTGTGGATGAGGTCATAGTGTTATTTAATGTACTATATTAACCCATGTTTCTTGGATCTCAAATCATCTTAGACCACAGTTCAGTTTTACCCAGCTTCTAGAGATGGGTATGCAAACAAATTCAGATGATATCCTACATCAAGATTAGTATGCAGGCCATCCATTCATTCACCAAATTTTATCAAGCATCTATTAACTATATACCAGTAACTCGAGTTGCATGGGCAATTCAAGAGTGACAAAACGTTTTTGTTTGTTTGTTTGTTTTTATTTTACATCTTCTTCCTGATTTTTTTCTTATAGGGCTGATATAAAATAACTTAGAATTTTGGCAAAAGTCATAAGAAAACCCTAATGGTGAGCTAAGTTTCTCAGCTAATAAAATCTATTTATTCACTTATTTATGCTTTCAACTAATAATGTTTACATTTTTGACAGACTGGCCACTTGTTCTCTCCTGAAAAGGGAGAGTTATTACTATGTCGTAGGAGGTCTTAAGAAGTCTTGGCAGAGAGTATAATTGTCACTTCATCCAGCAAAAAGCAAAGCGTTTAATAATTTGAAATATAACACAATATTGGAGTTCAGAGTGCTTGAGCTGAGAATGGGCATTCGGAAATCTGTGAGACTAGTTGCATTATCAAACATATGTTTAAGAAATATTACTGAGCAGCTTAGAAACACAATTTTAGCTATATTCCAATGAAAAGAACACTATAAGCAAGTCAGTGGTTGTCATGGAAGTCTCTGGCATTTGAATTAATATTTCAATTATTTCTAATATTAATAATAGAATCATATTTAATTTTTAAAAGATTTCTTGTTTAAGCAATCTCTATACCTAACATGGGGCTTGAACTTATAACCCCAAGATCAAGAGTCACATGCTCTATACTGACTGAGCCATCCAGACGCCCCAGAATCATATTGAATTTGTGGCATGGAAGAAGAACAGTAGCTATAAAATTAGACAATATAACTAGAGAGATGACAGAATTTACTCCATATAAAATAGACATACTCTATCTTCTTTTGTGCATTTACTGCCTTCATTCAAATTTTTTTTCACCCAGCAAAGTTTTAAGGTTGTTTTAGGTTATATATGCCAAAAGAAGGAAGAGTAAAAAATCATTAACACTGTGTGCATTATTTCCTAATACCCATATCCACACTCAGAGGCAGAATATTATACCAAGAAGGAACATTGTTGTAAAAGATGTATAATTAAAGATACAAATATCACTTGTCTTCTTTTTCACCTTAATTCTATACAAGTACAGAAATATAATTGCTTGTTTATATAAATTATATTTTATTTGTTTTTTCCTAAGTTTGCTATTTATTTACAGAGCCCAAGACCTCAATGGTCATGTATGATGAAATAGCAGTAATTTATCTGAAGAACTATGTCTCTTATGAATGAACCCAAAGGCTTCCAACAAATTCCATTCAATAAATTTTTATTGAACAATTTTTTTTTCTGAACATACACCATATCCATGTAATGCACTAGGCCATGAATATATGAAGGATAAGCAAATTTGCATTCTGCCTTCAGTCAATATAGAGTTTTGTGAAAATTTTATAATTTCCTTTTATAAGAAGTTATGCTGTGACAAATAATTAACTCCTGAAATAGAATTATTTAGTCACCTGTTGTAAATAAAAGTATTCTAAATATACTACGCTAGTTTTATAAAGAACCTCTTTGGTCAAATAAGGAGCCCTCTAGAACATAAATATTCTCCCCCTGCATTTTAACATTATTTTTTGGTCCCTTTTCAAGTTGTCATGAAGGTCTCTGGGCAAAAAGTACCAAGTCGATATTTGGTGTCACTTCTTTACCCAGTTTGTTGCTGGAGCTTTTAGTATACCTGTAAGTACAATCAGTCACACCTGTCGTGGATCGATTTACTAGTATTGCAAATTCACAGGATTGTCCTTATTTTTGTTAATTGCTTCTGTGACCTCTCCCTTAGCTCAAGCTAAGATGCTGATCAGTGTGAGGAGGTCTTAGCATGGTCATTCCAAATCAACCTTTGCCCCCTTTGTGTCTACCATCACCTCAAATGATTAGAATAGAAAAATTTCAAGAAACCAAAATAGGTACTTGCTAAGTATCTGTTGAAGGGGTGGGTTAAATAATGACTAATATCGAACGAGAATGTTTTAAGGCAGCCTTTCTCAAATTTTAATATTTATGTGAATTATCGAGGAACTTGTGAAAATACATCTGATTCATTACTTCTGAGGTGGGACCTATAGTCTGTATTTCTAACATGCTTTCAAGTAATGTTTATATTGCTGGTCCTCATCAACACTTTAAATAGAAGGAATTTGGGGCACTACTGTAAAATTTCATTATTGAATACATGTTTCTTGGCTGTAAGCACTTGGATTAAACATCCATTAGAAGGCATAATCTATCACTGGATTTAAAAAATAATGATGCTATTTTTTTCTTATTTGGTACTTACCATGTGTTTACCACATGGCAGGCATTTTAAAGGTTAGGAATTTATAGATTCACTGGAGGGTGAATAAAAAATGTTGTGTAGCTTTAAGAGAAAACAGTAATATTAACTATACTAACCGTTACCAGCTATAAAAGCAAAGGTTCTGTAATTTTACAGTGAAGTTCTGAAATGCTGAAGAAGAAAAATGAAGGAAAATTGCTAAGCTTGATAGAAATATGAGAAAAAGAACATATGCTATTACATCGAGGGTACATTCCAATCACAAAAGGCTTGGGTGAATCACATGTTAGATGCTCACATTTGTTAACTCTTATGAATAACCTGAGACAAGTACTATTTTATAGATGAAAAAAATGGAAAGACAGGTTAAATCACTTGGTCTAGGTCACACAGCTAGGAACTGGTAGAACCAGTGTTCACATAAAGTAATTCTATAATCTTCTCTGAAATTATTTTTCCTGAACATTAGAGAGACTGTAGATCTAAAAGTATGTTATCACTTTTAGAACTTCATTGTACTTTTCCTCAGTCCTTGATGTTATATGTGACAGTGGATATAAAACGACTCAATTTCAACTTCTTTCTCCTTTGAATGCTTTCTACAGTGTTTCACTTTGTTCCTTCTCCAGTGAATTTGTAAATTCATAACATGTTTGAACTCAAGTATTAATTTAAATAAATTCTGCATCCCTTCAGTGCAGTGAAATTTAAAATCACATATGTTCTTTATTTAAATGACTTAAATATTGTAAAAGTACATAAAACTGAAATTCAAAACAAAATCTATGTTTTATCTACACAAAAACCTTCATGAAAAATGTAAGAGATGAAGCTAATATGGTGTAGATTTTGCCAATTTAAATCTACACTGTTCGAAGTTACAAAAGCCAAAGTTTATAAAACTCCAACTACAAATATGATCATGTTTCATTGAATATGAGGATTGCCATGATTTGTAGGACTTGCTGTCAGTGTCTTTCTATTACTGGTACATGCGGATTTTAGCTTACATGCCCAAGAATCTGTGATGGTAGCCACAACTTTCGAATTTCTTCATATTCACTTTAGTTTGTCATATGTTTAATCTTCCAACGTTCTTCAGATATTAGAGACAAATGTTCTACATTTCAATCATCCAAATAAACAATTTCATAAATAGAATGACTATAGACTGGAGTTTAGACAGCAGGGTTGGAGCACTTTTTAAAAAAAATTGCTTCCTGATTTCTACTTTGCTAGGGTAATTAATAGTTGTGATAATAAGAAATCAGCATCTGCATGTGCTCTTTAATTGACAAAACATGTACAGCCTCTTATATGACTATCATGGATCAACCAGAAGGTGATATGAACACTTCTCTTTACAGATGAGAAAACTGAGACTCACAGCCTGAAGGGAAGTATTCTGAATACAGGGGTTATGAATCAAAATCCCACTGCTGTTCATTACACCATGATTATCTTTTCTGTGTGTTAGAAATCTTACTTTTATATCACATATAGACAGGCATGCAAACATCCTTTCTTTACTTTTATAACCAATACAATTGTGCTTTCAGAATCTCCTACAAGGACACACGGTAGTGTTGCTGTGAGATCATTGCCTTTGATGTCACTCACAGCGGATCCTGCTCTACCCTTTCTTGCTTCATTTGCATAATGAAGATACTAATACACATATAAACATTAAACTTACAAAACATGTAAAAATCAGTAGTCTATCTCTCTGGCTTAGTTCAAACTGTGGGGGACATTTGCTGTTGATGTTGCCTCTGGTATGTCAGAGACACCATATCATTTTTTTTTCCTGATATCACTTAGAAAATCAGCAAACTAGTGACTCATGATAAATAAAAGTAATCATGTGCTTTCATTTCCAGTAAAATAGCTTTATGTATTATTTATTTTTATTGAGTTTCATGCTTTTTCAAATTGTTTTATAATTATTTTCTGAGATATAATCTAATCTTTTAAAGGGAATATGTTTTACTTAAATCTAAAACACAGAAACAAGATTTAGGATTTTGAGTGTATGTCAAAAAGGTTTCAGAGATCTATGCTGAAATTATCAGTTTCAAGTAAACTTATTTTCATTCTGATCTTATGTTCAAGGTAACAAAAAGCCCTTTATCCACTTGCCTGGGTGGTTCTTATTTTATTTTCTATTTCTTAATATTCACATCAAAGATCTATTCTATATCTAACTTATGAAACATACATGGAAAGTGATCCCAGTTTTTACTGGCATATTTTTATTCTACATATTTTGCTTTTTACTCTATGGATGAATAGTACTCAATCTGTAGCAAAGTCAAAACCTCAATAATATGGCTTATTATTAATTTCTTCATTAAACCTGTACCGAGTTGTAAAGAAAGTGACTCAATAACAATGTACCTGGATGTATGTTTAGCTGTTAGAATCCAAATAAAAACCTAAGGGAAAAAAGCAAAAAATCTCATATTTAAGGGCCCACAGAGATTTGAACTACTGCCATTGCCGTAACTCCTTCCACATAGTTTATGCCCCCAACTAAAGAGACAGTTACAATGCCTAATGCCTTTCCAGCCTTCCTTGATGGTAGCATACCTTGTTTGCTAAAGTTGTCATCTCAGTAGCACTAAACCACATGATTTCTCCCCTATGTTACTTCATTTTATTTCCCATAAAAAGCACAATGAGAAATATCCTGAGAAGCCTGAGCTTTTACTCCCCAACTGTAATGTTCAGTTTTATAACATCATTAAGTTTCTTACAGAAAAATAATAATGTGGGCAATGTGAATGAGTTTCTTATATTGCCTTCAGCATTTCTGGGGCCCAACCAGCTATTAGATTCACTTACTGACTAGAATTTCAGTTATTTAGTGATGGTAGATTACTAGACCACTAGGTAAAGGGAGATAACATCTATAGTAACTTCAAAATTAAGTAATTACACAATTTGGTAACACACCATTGAAGATCTGAGCTAGGCATGTTTTGACCCCTGAAAGAGAACTTGTTACCATTTGAAACCCAAAGAAGTAGCTATTAGGGAAATTTAGTTTATTAGTGAAAAATAAGATTTGACTAATTTGTCTTTAAGAGAGCAAAAGTAGGGGTGCCTTGGTGGCTCAGTTGGTTAAGCATCTGCCTTTGTCTCAGGTCATGATCTCAGGGTCCTGGGGTCAAGTCCCACATCGGGTTCCTTGTTCAGTAGGGAGCCTGCTTTTCCTTCTGCCTCCTGCTCCCCCTGCTCGCTCTCTCTCTCTCTCTCTCTGACAAAAATAAATAAATAAAATACTTAAAAATAAATAAATAAAAGAGCAAAAGTATCAACTATACTTTCAGGGCTCTGAACCAAAACCAGAATACCTCAGAATAACACTTCAGGTACAGGTATGGAAATCATTTTTCTGAAAGTCACCTCTTGCTTATTTTTTGTCATGAGGAGACTAATATACCTATTTCAATACAGCAGATTTGCAGGGATTTCAGCCCCTGTAGTCAATATTGTCCTGTAAGGTGGATACAGTTACAGACAAGGGAATTATGAATGGGGCTTTAGATGTCATTGCCATTTAATGACATTACAATATAGTTCCAATATTATTAATGCAATTTATCTTAGTAAATTCACTTTCTAGTTTTAGGGAATCAAGAAGATGAGGTGGTAGAAAAGGTACCAGATATGCAATGGGTAGATTTGGTAGATTTGACAAGAATTTTCTTGTTCCATTTTCTAGTTCCTCTTCTACTCCAAGGACTCCTGTTGACTGCAACAATACATTTATTTATATAATTGAAAATCCTTATACTCCTTTAATTTTTGGCTGTGATGTTAAGTCATAGGAAATACACTCCCAGATAAGTGTTAGAACTTCTGGATATTCAGGAGCAGAACAGGACATTCCTAAGGAATATCTATAGTAGTGATGGGGATTAATTCAAATCATGGACAGTGAGAACTCTTAGTGAAAAGGTATTTCAATCATTCTACTATCTAGTTCTCATTTTTTAAATTTCCCATTCCTGTAACTTAGCAAACTTTACAAAACCCTTCTTGTTGGTGTCATCATTTCCACTCCTAGTTAAGGTTAAAATGGGGAGGAAAGAATGAAACTGACATTTGTGGAAGGCATTCAATGTCTTTTTTTTTTTTTTTTTTTAAGGCATTCAGTGTCTTATGCTCTAGATATTTTGTAGCATTTAACCCTGATTCCTCTTCTGTGTTTCTTTATAGATGATGGAAATAAGATTAAGTAAAATTGCCCAAAGTGATAAGGTGACATTAGAATACCAAGATACAACCTATCTGGCATTGCTGCGTTGCCTACAAAAAAGACCTCAGACATTCCTGCTTTGTTTTGTTTTGTTTTGTTTTCTGCATAAACACACTTAATAAACAGACATAAGTTTTCTCTCTCTCTCTCTCTCTCTCTCTCTCTTTTTAAAATAATGCCAAACCAGTACTTTGATTCATGAATCTCTTCTATACAATTTCCAAATCCTACAAATTTTCTGAGTTTCATTCTTGGGGAATGAAACTGTCTTCTCAGCCCAGAATTTGGCCAAAATCTCAGACTAAAATCAGTGAAGAATATTTTAAGAACCAAAAAGCAGCCCTTAGTTGAAGATCAAGTTGTCTCCCTCAGCTGATGGGAAAACTATGTAACATTTGCCCCCACCCCCATGACATATATTTTGATTTAAAATCTTGAGAGTGTTATTTTTTTTTTCCAAAAGACAAATATTCTTTCAAATCGTTTTGTTCATTTTTACCACCTTCACTGAAGCATGAATAGCACAGAAGTAGGCATTAGTCTTTGGCTACTGTGTGATTCAATCGGGTGTTACTTGCATTCCAATTACTGAGACAGCATGGAATATAGCTGTGTCCAAGAAGTATTTCAGACTTTCTTTAAAAATTGTGTACTGTGGTATAGAATTCACTTGGATTGCATGTGAATTATTGCAGTTTCGACTTGGACCCAAGGTGCTTCTTGATTATTACTTCAAAGTCATAGATTACTTAAAATTATTACAAAATTCAGAAAAGGTTTTAAATGTTCTATTTTTAAAAAGGTAATGCATTTGAGACCCTCAAGGTCAGTCCTTATGCACATGTGGGGCAAATCAGAGTAAAGAAAAACAATGTGAGAAAGTGCAGCTCAGGATGGCAGCCTCTGTTAATAGAGAAGAGAGGCTACATATTTAACCAGAATGAAACATTATCATATTAGTCATCAGGACAAATACATTTTACTAAATTCTACCTTTGTCATTCATAGCTATGTGACTAGAAGCTTTGTTAGCTTTCTGCTCTCTCCTTCACTTTAATGGACTCCTTGTTGTGAAGATTAAATCAGATAATGTATATAAAGTACCTATCATAGTACTTGTCACCTACTGAGTTTTTCTTACCAAAGAAATGATTAGTTCCTTTCCCTGGCTAAATGAATCTAAAACAAGGTCTCAGACAATACCCTATTTATCATGAACTGTTGGGTTTGTTATATAACAACACCTGGTCCAAATAACTGCGGTTAGAATCATTATCCTCACAAAAAAGCCACAATTAAATAGAAACTAAATACCTTCCACTGAAAGGCAAATCTGATTCTCTTAAGCCAAAGCTGAAGCTGTACTCAGGCCAGTAAGGAAAAAGGACGCTAACTTTTAAAATTATGCACATTATCTTGGTAAAAAAAAGCTAGCACCTAATAGTTAATGTTTCTTTTTGCAGAAACATAGTTAATGTTTGACAAAGAATAACTTTTTCATAAGAAATGAAACAGGTTTTAACCTATTTTGGGGGAAAAAAAACCACATTTACTTAATACCTACATTGAGGAGCCATTAATAAAGAGGTAATACACGATAAATGGTATATGTGTGTATGTGTGTTTGAGGGAATGTTTCCTATATTCTATTTTCTTTATCAGTTGACAGAATTGCTGTCACTGTTTTAACTTAAATTATCATACAGTACCATGACAAAACCACAACCCATAAAATTGAACCGATTCATTTCAAAAATATTCTATTTCCTAGATTCAGAAGAGTTTGTTTCAAAAAATATTCATTTTATTTAAATCTTGTCTCTCTAGAATATATTTTCATTGTACCAACTAAGAGATAGACAAACTAAATTTATCTTTCTGTAGTATTCCCCTGGATGGATATAGTTCTCAGCAATAGCACAAGAATCCTCAGCAACTCAAGTAACAGAATTCCAATTACATGAGGTTGGCTAAAAGACCATTTTTAGATGCTTTTCACACCTCTTTAACTGCTCTTATCAGAGGTTCTCTTTCGCACAACTGGCTCAAGATAACCACAGAATATGATGATAGGACCCACATTTGACAGTAGTGCTATGGATTTTGTGTTGATGCATTATTTATCCATCTCTGTTTTCTTTCTCTTTTCAAAGTCAATGTAGAAAGTATGTAAAACTGGTTCAGGGTAGACTAGGGAGACTGCGTGTGTGGAAATGGGGGTTCTATGGGAACTCTGTACTTGTTGCTGAATTTTGCTGTAAACCTAAAACAACTCTCTGAAAAATAAAGTCTATTTTTAAAAACCATGTAAAATTAAAATGATAATTTTTCTATACCTTGCTTTCATTATCAAATGTGTGACTGGCAGAGTTTAAAAAAACATTTTAAGAAGTTTAAAATATTTTCAAAATATAACTGCAGATTTAACTACAAGTTATTCTGTTAATTTCTTTTTTTTTTTTTTAATTTAAGCATTTTACCTGCATTACAAAATAAATGATCTCTATTCTTCGGAACCAATTTGAAAATAAATCTATCAAATATAATACACAGTAAGACAATAGGATTTTTGGATAAAAAAGTTGCTAAACTGTTTATTACTAGGAAAAAAAAGGGATTCATTATACCATTATACTAAAATAGTAACTGGGCCTTTTAGGACAGGAGTTTTGTAAAAAGTTTTTAAAATATACCATTAAGTGGGGGCGCCTGGGTGGCTCAGTGGGTTAAGCCGCTGCCTTCGGCTCAGGTCATGATCTCAGGGTCCTGGGATCGAGTCCCGCATCGGGCTCTCTGCTCAGCGGGGAGCCTGCTTCCCTTCCTCTCTCTCTCTGCCTGCCTCTCTGCCTACTTGTGATCTCTCCCTCTCTCTCTCTCTCTCTGTCAAATAAATAAATCTTTAAAAAAAAATACCATTAAGTGAATTTTCTGCTCTCATGATCATTTGATCTATGGTTACTCTGTCCAGTAAATGAATTTTTTTTTTTTTTTAAATTTTAGCATCCTGGGACCCTCCTTAAAGCGAATTTATGGGGTAAAAAGCATTTATACATTCTTGATATAAAGAAGAACTACATACCCAGAAGTGATAAAAAAAATAAGGAACACAACCAACTGAGAGCTAAACAGTTCACTGTTGTGGGGAAACATGATCGGATAAGAACTTCAGATTACTTATTATAAATGTGCTAAGTAGTTTTTAATTAGCTGCTCGAGACAACATCCTTGTGAAATTAAGTGTTATCCACATTTATGAATAAAAAATATTTTTAAAAAACATTGCAGAAGGTTAAGCAGTTCAAAAACCACTCTTGCAGATTAAATTAAACACACACACACACACACTCACAATCACATAGACACAGTGCACTCACACAACAGTTAATTTCTGATCATGAAGAATATCACTGAGAAACTGAAAACAGTATTATTGGCAAGACTAAAAACAACATGGAGAGCAGCAGCAACAAGAAAAACAAAAGACGCAGGAGGAACAAATGACTGGGAAAAAAAAACAAACAAATAGAGCTATAGGATAGTATGCAATACATAAATATTAACTTTGCAGAATGTCAGAATACTTATGTCATCTCTAAATCATGACATTCTATAAGCATTTGTATCTGTTAAGTAATAGGACTAAGTGATCTCTGAAGCATTGCCCAGCCCTGTAATTCTATACATCTAGGCATAATATAATTTTAAAGAAAGTTTAAATGCTTAGGGGAAATGCCTATTAAAATTAAGTGAAATAAAAAAAATCTAGTATCAGTTTATTAATGATGGGCTTTTTCAAAGTCTCCTAAATGTAGTGCCTTTTTCCTTATATCTTCTTATTATAAACAATGCATTTTATTGTGCACAATTATTTTTAAATTCTTTGTCTAAATCCTGTTTCTAATTAAATTTCTTTAAATTTTCTTTAAGCTTTATGGTTTGCATAGCTACCTTATGCCAAAAGTACTAGAAAAAAATGAATTTAAAAAGAGTAATACAAACAAGAGTGGCAATGAGATAGAGAAAATTTGTATTCCCACAATCTGCTCTTACTTGATGAAGTAGATTTATTATTGGTGGTGATAGGAAAGGTTGGCTAAAATATCCATAAACCCAAATAAATAATAAAGTTAAAATGCCAAAAATAGAACAGCAATGAAACACAAAAGGAAAGCTGATTCCTAATTTAGAAAGTGAGTGATGGTGATGAAACTAGTTTTTCCAGTTTTTTCTAGAAAAAACTTGGGCAGATATTGGATAAATCACAAAGCATTTACCCTAATTGTGTCATGCCAGTTAATCCTTTGCAAATGATGTTCCGAAGTTGGGTCCTCTGAATCTAGAGTTTTACATGAAAATCTGTGGATTCATAACATCATTATTCTCTCACTCTAATCCTGAAAGTCAGCTAAACAACAACAAAGTTGTTAAAGGTTAAAATTAACTTACATAAACCTAGAAATGCTGTGAATATGGTAGCTGCCATCTGTCAGATATAGCTTGATGCTTTAGTTTTCCTGGTTTTTTCTTTTTTTTTTTTTTGGTCACAGGAAAGACGATCTGAGAACTTGCTGAATAGGTCTGACTTGGCATATCTAAATGGTCATAGTCTCTACATCCTTTTATGTATCTTGCGAATCTGATTCCTAATGTGGCCCATGTGAAACCATCCATTTAAGTCACAAGTCAACGGGCTTTTAAGAATCTTTGTTAAATTTGTGAAAGTTAAAATAAATGAGGTAAATATCAAGGACTTCCAATATTAACTTTTTATTATCTCACCATATAACTTAAGGGAATGTACTACAGTCAGTCAATTTAACATTTTATCCAGACTGTCCTAAATGAAATGATGTAAAAATGTAACTTTTTCTACATATTCAGAAAGGGAGTTTATTGTGTTGTTCAGTACAATTCATTCAACTAGACTGCACAGTGGGAAAAGCTAACTCATCTACAATGCATTAGATGAAGCAGAGGCGCTCGGGTGAATGGCCCCGTGGAGAACACAACAGGACTAAGTAGAACTTGATATGAGGGGCTGACATACAGACTGGAGAACATTCATGCTCAGTAGCTGCAAAGGGACAGCAAGTGAGGTGTCTCTAAGGATAATAACTTAGAAATACCTTTCAACCCTTCATCTAACTTCTTCCTCTAGCAAAGGTTAAAAGTAAGTTTGACACCTTGTTCTATTGCCTGCACTTACCCTCAGGTAATAAAAGAGACAATGAAATATAATAATGGGTCCCTGTGCTCCATGGCACTGTGTAACATCTATTACACATCTCTAGAAGTTCAAACACACTCTTCCTAGTGATTTTAAATCATTGAACTACATTTAAAAGAAAATAAAAGAAAACATTAGAGTAGATATGTCACTAAGTCTGTGGCTTTTTGCCCTTGCCTCTGAAGTGGTTGACATCTTCATTAATGCTCCCACTTCACAGTCCCTAAAGAACCTGACATTGCTTAAGTCACTAGTGCATTTTAGGTCAGCTAACCTGTAACGTATTAATTAATTAAATTATAACTTTATTGGCTTCTTTTAATCCTTGTTATATTATCAAGAAATAATAGACCCTTAGTAAAAATAAAAATAATAATGAGCTAATTTACTGAGTCCTCAGTATGTACCAGGGACTGTTTTATATGTATTATTTTGTTTAATTGAAATGCAAAAATACTTGGAGAGCACAAAATAACTTACCCTTAAATGTGTAGGTCAAGCACAACCCATAGAGATATTTCTGTCTTGATTCATACTATCTTTATTAAAGTAAAGCCTGCTGAAACACAGGAAATATTTCTATCTTGAATCTTATGTATGCATTTAAGGAATGGTATTAATTTAATGTAAGAATTAATACCAAGAAACTACAGAAATAAGTACCAAAAAAGTAATCATTGCAGTTTCTATCTTAGCTCAGTTTTACCAAAAAGTTTCAGAAAGTTGCTTTTTCTACTTCAGAGATTCTGTCACGGTCTTTTCTCACTCATTTTCTTATTGTCTTCTAATATCAGCAGATACTTTAAGAACTACCTTCTTTGCCTGGTTGCTTACAAATTCCTCTAAACAATTTACTCCTTCTCAACCTATTTAGCTGAGCTTGAATATCTATACTTTAGGCTGGTTATGGGATATCTGTAGGAAAAAGTCCTCTAAAGAAGTTAGCACATTAAAAAGTACAGAAAGAGTGCTAAGAGGGAAAATTCTGAGAAAGTAATGTAATCACTCACAGAATGGGTACATTTCTCTGGAGTGCCAAGTACCTCGCGCAGAGAATCTCTGATTTACACCTGAAGGATGTCAGCAGGTGCTTAACCATGCCCATCAGACTGGAAAAGCACTGTCTATCTGTAGAAAGCAGAACCATTACTATCAAGTGTCTTCTCAGTTCCCCAGAGCCATGCTATTCCTTACCTTTAACCCATCCCACTGCTACCCACCAATGGAAATTTTTCATGTAAAACACAATATCCAACACTAACTCCTACCTTTTCACTCAAGCTTTCAGAAAGAAAATGCTTTAAATGCAATCTGGTTAGAAGCAAGAACAAAAACTGTAATTGTGATGTATACTGCCACTTAATCATCACTCACTGAATCAGCTTCTGTACAGGTGGGAAAAAAGAAGTAAAGGGAGTATATTATATGTGTGAATAGAAAACACTCTGGGATTTAAAATACGATGTGAAAGCAATTTCTTTAAAAAAAAATAGGGTTTCTTTAAGAAATTTTAAAAAAGCAGGGTGCCTGGGTGACTCAGTCGGTTAAGCATCTGACTTCCACTCAAATCATGATCTCAGGGTCCTAGGATAGAGGCCTGAGTTGGACTCCGTGCTTGGGGGGAGTCTGTTTCTCCCCCCCCTCCACCCTCCCTCTCCTTGTGCTGTCTCTGTCTCTTTCTCTCAAATAAATAAATAAAATCTTAGAAAAAGAAAGAAAAAATAGGTTGCCAATGAAGTAGGATATAAATCGGTGCCACCCATTTAGTATCCTCTAAATACATGTGTGTATATACATGTGCATACATGTATATACACTCATGTATATATGTGTATAGCATATACTATTTTTATAAATATTGAAATACATATGTACCTATAAGTGTATCCACAAAATTGAAAATATCAGCCATGTATAATAATGTAACTCCAAAATACAGTAAGGAATTTTTCTTTGTTTTTTATATTAATGCACACATCCCAAATAACATTTTTGTGTATATCATTCAATAAGCATTTTAACCCCAGAGAGAATAATCTATTAGTTTTTAAGTCTAGGTTTATGTTACACCACTTTCAGGTATGACACAAGTCTTCTTTTGAAGGATGAAGACCCAACTTTTGCATCAACAAGGATGGGAATGGAGAAGATTATGCTGAGTGAAATAAGTCAAATAGAGTTCCTTATGGAACATAAGGAATAGCATGGAGGACATTAGGAAAAGGGAAAAATGAAGGCGGAATTGGAGTGGGAGATGAACCATGAGAGACTTTGGACCCTGGGAAACAAACTGAAGGATTTAGAAGGGAGGGGGATGGGGGGGGATGGGTGAGCCTGGTGATGGGTATTAAGGAAAGCACAGATTGCAAGGAGCACTGGGTGTTACACACAAACAGTGAATCATGGAGCACTACATCAAAATTAATGATGTACTATATGGTAACTAACATAACACAATAAAAAAAAAAGTCTTCAAAACATCAGTGAGTGGCAGTGAAGGGAAAAAAAGGTAATAAAAAGAATAAAAGCAAACAATGGATAACCAAGACTGTTAAAAAAGAAGAAATACCAAAGCTTGTTACGGAATGGATTGGAATGCCTCAATGGAATACCAATGCTGTGAAATAATCACACATTCCCGTATTTCCATTGTATCTCAGTCCCAATACTGAGTCTATGTGAGAATGTTTCTTTCCGTAGTAGCCATGATATTTATGTCCCTTTTAATAAGACTTCTCTATCATAAAAGGGCAGAGAGGTCCTTTTTTCAAAAGTCACCCTCCTACATTAAAAGATCAAATAATTTAAGTCTTCCAGAGCTTAAGTTAAAATGTACCAGATGTGAAAGACATAAGGACTGCACCATGCCATAGTGAAACTGTTAGAATTGGACTTCAGGTGCATGACCTTAGCTGTTTGTGACCCAGAGTAGTGAAGACTTGGTACCCAGGCAAAACAAGGGCTCCTTCATGAGTTTCTTTGGATTTTGCAATCTTGAGATCCTTCTGACCATCAATGATGTCATCTGTAAAGTAGTCAAACTACACCTACAAGTGAAAGATTCTGAACATGGAATGATACACAAGTGTAAAACACTGGCATTAAAAAATACTATTATCCAGCATGTGTGCTAACATCTGTGTTTTTACATATAAGACAACGAAGTCAAAGGTCTAAAGAAATGAAATACTGTTAAAAAAAAAAAAAAGCCTAAAACTACTTACCATCTTTATTTATCCTTCATACCTCTCAAAGTTAACAAAAAACACATTCAGGCTTTACTTTCCATAGGAGAGAGATGCAAAGAAATAGTGATTAGACTTGAACTAAAGGACATAAAATGTATGATAAATCAACTGTACTCCTGAAAGAATACTTGCCAGATGAAAGTGAGAAATAAAAATATGAGAAACGGACTAGTATATGCATGAATTTAGTTCATAATTAATTGACAATGAAAACTATTAGTTTATTAAATACATAGTGACTGGGCAATTGATAAATTTGTTTGAAAGTCAATGTTATATTTCTGCCTCTCATCACATGCCAAAACATGGCCCCTATAGAGCAGGGCAATAACACTTTGATACTTACTAAAATATATATGTAAAAATATAGGTAAGGATTTTCCTAAAATATTCTCTAACCATTATGGCAAAGGAAACAACCATAAAAGAAAAAAATCTCCACTATACAAATAGTTTTAAATGTTTATAAAATGTGGTAGAATTTAAGTTAAAAACTGGGGAAAATATCACGATATATGACAAAGTGTTACACATATATTTAGATCTTTAAAATCAATAAAAATACAATAATAGTACTGGGAAAATGATGACATCCATGAAAAAATACTCAAAAGTTTAAACCCTTAAATACACATATGTGAGGGGAAAAATGAACACCAGACCCTTGCCTCCTGGAAGGCTAATCACTTATAGCTTTGCAGGCAGAGGTGCTGATAAAAACTGAAAAGCTTTCAAATCTTATTACCTTATAATTCAGTAATCCCACTTTCAAGAATTTATTTACAAGTATATTAAAGATGCTTGCAAAAATATATATATTATAAAATTTTAGAAAAAGGAAAACTACTTAAGAGAAGTATTGCAAACCTCTAAATTCAATATAATTTCAAACTTGCTAACAATATTAGCAATTAATTTTGATTTTCTTCAAACAGCAGGACAAGTGGTTTTCTTTTTTTTCTTCCTTTTCTCTATTTTTCTAATCTACAATAAATGTGTATTACTTAGACAGCCAGAGGAAATATTTTAAATTATGTTGAAGCAGAAATGATTCATGATGGACAAGAAACAGGATAATTTAGTTTGTACTCATAGAAGATAATTTAACTTGCACTCATAGAAAACACAGGAGACTGGTGGATTGCACAGGGACTTGAATGCCTGACTAAGGAATTTCTGTCTTTGAATAGGCAGTGGGGAGCCATTGAAGTTCTTTAAGCAGGGAATTCACACAGTCAATTTGATGGTTATGTGCAGGGCTAAATGAAATACTTCGACTCTAGTTGCAAAGAGGCCAACTGACATCAAATTACAGTAGTGATGGTGTGGTTAGAGTTTAGTGATCTTAAGACTGTTGCATGAGACATTTCAAGATAATCAAATACACTTGAATAATACATAGTTTGTATATGAGATATTCAATTTAGACCTTGCTATCAAATGTCATGAAATGCAGAAACATTTTAAGCTTTGTGTTCCCCTCTATATTAGCTCTTAAAAAGCTGTGTGTTTCCCTCTAGATTATCTGTTGAAAAGCATGGCATGAAGTTCATGTAAAGAAGCAACGGATAGTACCTCATCTAAAATCTGAGTCCTGAAGTTTAAAACTATCATGTTGAATTTAGGCTAGGTTTTACTGTGAGGATTACAGAAATGTATATCATTATTACTTCAAACTAGCCTGTTTATGCATTGCACTGCTGGAAACTCAGATGTTTCAGAATTGTATGGCAGAAATAATAAACTCACATGGAATTTTTAAAGGGCTGTTAGACATTTAGAGCAGTGTCAGACTATATATATCAATAACAGGGGCTGTTTTCACATTTCCTCCACATCCCTTTGGGGCCATCCTCCTTCCCAATTAAAATATAGAATTTAAACTGGTTGCAAATGTGCTTAGCATGACACTTTACAAATGATCCCTTTGGATTACTAAACATATAAATCATACCTGCTTATGCAATGAAATGGTTTTTATTACCTCTAGGATATCCCCCTTTCCATAAGAGAATTTTTTTCAATGATATGACTGAATACAGTTTTTTTTTAAATTATGTTAGTCACCATACAGTACATCAGTTGTTCTTGATGTAGTGCTCCATAATTCATTATTTGTATATAATACTCAGTTCTCCATGCAATATGTGCCCTCCTTAACACCCATCATTGGGATAACCCGTCCCCCAACCCCCTCCCCTCTAAAACCCTCAGTTTGGTTTCTGGAGTCCATAGTCTCTCATGGTTCATCTCCTCCACTAATTTCCCCCCTTCCTTTTCCCTTTCCTTCTCCTAATGTCCTCCATGTTATTCCTTATTCCACAAATAAGTGAAACCATATGAAAATTGACTTTCTCTGCTTGACTTATTTCTCTTAGCATAATCTCCAGTTCTGTCCATGTTGATGCAGAAGTTGGGTATACATCCTTTCTGATGGCTGAGTAATATGTGGACCACATATTTTTTATCCATTCATTTGTTGAAGAGCATCTCAGCTCTTTCCACAGTTTGGCTATTGTGGACATTGCTGCTCTGAACATTGGAGTGCATGTGGCCCTTCTTTTCACTATATCTGTACTTTAGAGTAAATACCCAGTAGTAGTGTAATTGCACTATATAGGGTAGCTCTATTTCTAACTTTTTGAGGAATTGCCACATTGTTTTCCAAAGTGGCTGCACCAACTTGCATTCCCACCAACAGTGTAAGAGGGTTCCCCTTTCTCCACATGCTCTCCAACATTTGTTGTTTCTTGCCCTGTCAGTTTTTGCCATTCTAACTGGTATAAGGTAGTACCTTAGTGTGGTTTTGATTTGAATTTCCCTGATGGCGAGTGATGATGAACATTTTTTCATGTGTCTGTTAGTCATTTGTATGTCTTCTTTGGAGAAGTGTCTGTTCATGTCTTCAGCCCATTTTTTGACTTGATTACTTGTTTTATGGGTGTTGAGTTTGAGAAGTTCTTTATAGATCTTGGATATCAGTCCTTTCTCTGTAGTGTCAATTGCAAATATCTTCTCCCATTCCATGGGTTACCTTCTATAAAAGAATTTTTAATCTCACTTTTTAAATCAGTTCAACTTCACTGCAATTAGAACCATTGCCTCTTCCCTCGAATGTTCTTTTGAAACCTTGCCGTCACAAGATGACCTGACTCTTGAACTCTGAGCTCCTCTCTTTGCACACTGCTACATCTGCAGTCCTGTATCTTTCCACTAACACTCTTCTAAAATTGGAACCTCCTGGCCTTTGAGTTGCTGTTCCATTCATTCAGTGTTTTCTATCTCTTTTCTCTAGTTGGGTCACCGCCTGATTGGGGAAGAAGATCATGTGTAACTGCCTACACTTTTTGGCAAAAAATGAAAAATATGGAGGATTGTATTATCTTTTGTTCTAAGAAAAAAATCAGGTAAAAGGAAAAATCTTGCTTCACCTCTCAGGAACTTAGTATATTACAATAATACTATTGGGCAAAGGAACTCTAAATTTTGGAAATACAACACAAGAAACAGAACACTTTCTTTGAGACCATAAAACACCCTATTCTTTGGCTGCAGGCCTTGAGAACTGCATGCTAGATTACTGGAAAAGAATGGGTCATTGACAGGAAAGTGCTGAAATAAATAATTCTAGCTGTGAATTTTCTGTGTACCCAGAGATGAAGTGAGCACACGAATTAACTATTATGAAACTTGCCTATCTTTGAAAAAAATGTGTATTTTTTAATAAAAATTTGAAAGACATTATGATTTTTTGATGTACATTCAGAAATGATCTAATTTTATAGAATAAAAAAAAGCAGCCTCTTCAGAAAATGAGTGACAGAGCACCTGGGTGGCTCAATTGGTTAAGTGTCCAACTCTTGATTTCAGTTCAGGTCATGATCTCAGGGTCATGAGAAAGAGCCCTGGGTTGGGCTCTGGGCTGAGTGAGGCACCTGCTTGAGTTTCTCTTTCTCTTCCTCTGCCCACACCCCCCAACCCCCCACCCAGCTCATGTGCTCTCACTCTTGCTCTCTCAAAAATAAATAAATAAATAAATAAAATAAAATGAGTGACAAGAGGGATGATACGGTATCATCGAGAACTAAGAGAGAAAATCCACTTTTTTGATTTTTGTTTCTTCTTTTTATTTTTTTTTTAAATTGTATTTATTTATTTGACAGAGAGGTGGGGAGCACAGGCAGAGGGAGAGGAAGAAGCAGGCTTCTTGCTGAGCCAGGAGCTGGGTGTGGGGCTCTATCCCATTACCCTGGGATCATGACCTGAGCCGAAGGCAGACACTTAACCACAGGGCCACCCAGGCACCCCATCTTCTCTCTTTTCAAAATGAGCTCTTTTCATTTTCTTTTCTGTCATTAAATTTATACCTGATTGAATAATATTTATTAAGCTCTAAAGCTTGTATTTTCATAACTGCTTAAATATAAAATATACTAATAACCCCAAGATAAATATATTTAGTGTATCAGATACATAACATGTAATTCTATCCATTACTAAATTTGACAATCTCAAAATATATGTTTAGTATACATAGTGGTTTGTGGTATAAGGAAAGAAATTTTGATGGATTCTGAGTTAGCTAGAACTTGCATTGATATTCACTTGACCACTAAGATAATGATGTCATTGACCAAATCACTCAGTTTTTCAAATCTCTTTCTTTATGAGTAAATTGAAGATAATGCTGTTAAAATTAAGGAAGATTAAGTATATAAAGTGCCTCACATGCGGAAGGCAGTCAATAAAAGTACCCTTTCTTATGTCAGAGTCACTGTGAGGATTAAATTGGATAATTTATGAGAACTTGGGGGCCCTTTACATGCAATTGCTTTTTATCCATTTTTTCACTCATCCAACATATATATATGTTAAGTACTTACTGGGTGTTAGATATTTTAAGTGCTTTATTTTAAAATTGTATTTTATATAAAATACAAGATAAATGTAAGATCATCAAAGTTATCTTAAAACATTAACTATAGTGTCGCTTCGGCAGCACATATACTAAAACATTAACTATATTTCTGGACTTGCTTTGTACTTAATGTAACAAAGGTTTCTATCATCTTTAAGTGAAAAGTAGCAGGTTAATCATTGGTTGTGATTATTTCATATTTTATGATGAAAGTTAATTTGGCCGTATTATAGTTCTAATTTTAATATGGTAAATGAAGGGTAATGCAGTTCAGATTCAGCATATTTTCTTTCAAAATAATTAAATGATATATACAAATTACTTACTAGTAAGCTGATAGCATAATTATGTGAAACCAAAGATTATTCATAGTAAACAATGGATCATGTTTTAAATTGTGACGGTGGGAATGAGGCAGATGTGCCAAAAAAGACAATCATGCCAAAGTGATAAACAACTTATTTTGTCAATTTCAGGGTAGAAAAATCCCACTTCAGGACGATAAAAAATTCCTAGTTTAGAGGAAGAACACATCTCCATTTGTACCATTTCTACCATGCAGCATGTAGCCTAATATAACATTTATTGCAGGAATAGAGAATATACAAGGATACAGCAGGGGCTGATTATATTTGTATATACAAACATGAAAATCACCATTTCTTTATCAAATACACAATTTTAATTAAACTGGGCATTATATTAAATAACTGGGTAGAGACTAGGTGAACATTTTAATAAATTTGAATAAGCATATCAATTTTATAGTAGTGAATGTGTATTTGAGGAAATATGCACCATTTCTCATTTTAATAATTCATAAAGAATAACACTGCAGTATGGACACACAAAACCTAATCAGGTCACCAAAATTTTTTGCATAATTTTAGCAGTTTGGTTCAATACCATTGCCATGTCATAGTCAGTTAATGTTAGTCGAAGTCATGTGACCTATTTGAAATGAGATAAGTGACCCCAGTCCTGTGTCAAGAAAACATCTATGCAAATTGAAAAATATATACATTTTTTAAAATTTTCTTATAATAATATCTAAGCGACTGCAGTCTCACACATCTGAAATTTTAAAGAGGTATTGGAGGTTTATCATGTCTCAGAAGAAAAAATAAAGGTGATCTCTGACTTACTGGAAGAAGGTTTCTCTGATTTTGTCACTTTTTCTCTTTCCTCCTCACTTCCTCACCCTCTTCCTACTTTAAATCCATGCCTAACATTTTACCAGCTATAATCTTGATTTCATCCTCCCATAAGGCTAAACTGATTTTCAGGTTCTTCTAGAAATAGTGAAGTATTTTATTTTAGATCAAAATAGTTCTTTGGGATAATGAGAAAAAACTGTTTCAGACTCCACTGTTTGGTTTCAGGACAGGCTATTTTGCATGTTGAAGCTTTGATTTCTTATTTATAAAATGAAAAATCAAAGCTTGTGATGAATCCCTAGTGAAATGACAACATGCCTCTTGAAGTGCATCATATAACATAATTACATTTAACCAGAACAAGTGACCCTTACTATGTACACAACACTTACTTTGTGTACTACATTTCCATACTATTTTAAAGACATAGATGAGTCCTTGATCTCAAAGGCTTGACAATTTAGTGAAAGAGGCTTTACATGCACACAACAGAATTTAATAGTAAATAGACAAAGCAACATCTAAGCAAGCACACATTTTGAGTCCTTTCAATCTAGGTTTAAGCTCCTCATATGGAAAACTACTCTGCAAACATGTTCATTTACAGAAAATTAAAGTATGGAAATGATTCTTTTAATGTCATAGTGCCTGTCGTGCAGATGATAAGCCAGGTGGCGCCTGAAATGCAAGCTGGTAGTGATGCATTTGTACCAGGTTCACTGAGATCAATAATTTCCCAAAATACCTGATGAGCATGTCACCATCACCTCTTCATCCTTTTAGGGGAGTAAAAACTCTTGACCAAGGAATAATTATGCTGTGTTTACTATGAGAATTAAAAGTTCAATATTAATACCTATTTAGTTTATGAGGCCTTTGAAAAAAGCCATTCGAAGGGACATTATAGATGAGATACAACCACATGAGAGATCTTTGTGGCTTTCATTATATGGTTTTTAATGATTACAGTTATAAGACCTTCAGTGCACCAGGCATTATACACATAATATTTGTAATCTCATGACAATTTTGCAGGGTTGGTGTGATCCTTCTTATATTGATAAGAAAAGAGAAGTTCACTGAGCCTGAGTAACATAGATATTCAGGAAATGGCTGAGCTTTGATTGATATATGTATCTGTTTAACCTCTCTGACTCTAGGCCTGTGGTTGTTTTTATATTACTCCCCAATAAAGTACTGCCACCTAATCCATTTTTGTCTACTACCCTGCTTCATTTTCTTTCTTCCATGAAGTCAATACTTAATGTATTCCTAGCATTTAGAACACAGTTGACTCCTCAATGCATATTTACTGACTGGCTGACTGTCTAAATAAATAAACAATTTGAACTAACTGAATCTCATCCCCCTTTCATTATCTGGCTTGCCATTCTTTCAGATGGGTTCCCGGAACAACATTTCTTTATTTCTTTAACAAAGGGAGTTAACATTCTAATTTTGTCTCTATCATATTTTCTAGTCCTTTATGATAAAGCAAGCCTAATAGGTAAATGCATAAACCCAGTGTAGCGAGTAAGAGAAGTAATAAGTCTAGAATTTGGATACAGTTATTATCATCTGAGATATTAATATATGATATTTACATATTATTCTTTTAGATAAAAGATCCCAGGAACTAGAGCTTTACATAAAATAAACATTTTCATTTCAGGAGAGGGGAGCACTAGGCCAAAAGAGCAACTCTTAGATTGTACTATGTATGTATGGCCTTCTGCAAAGAATAAATAATATATACCAGCCAAAGAGTACAACATCATGAAAATTGCAAATTCCTGTCAACAGTTTGAAACAGTTTTTTTTTTTCTCTTAAGGAATATGGGAGAAATTTAAAATTCACTGTCACATTACTGATCTTTAATTATGCACTATAAAATAGCTATTAATATATAATATTTTAATGTATTTACATATTATATATAAGTACATAATATGTAACATATAGATAATAAATATATAACTTATAAATCATATATATGTATAACTATATGTAAATATATATTGAATTTGTAAATATGTAAATATATAAATATAGATATATAGTAGCTACAAAAATGTGGCTTGTAACTTTCACCTCTTTATGCTAATTAAGCCTCCCATGCTGCTGTTGTCATTCATTTATTAAAAAGTTATTAATTTTATGTAACTAATGGCACTCCTGTCTTAACCTGCAAATATATTTCAGGAAATTCACACATAATTTTAGATGCATCTAGTCTATGCAGTCATCAGCTACGTCATGCCACTATTCCTCTTACCATATGAGCAAGCACATTAGTTTTAGATATTTTTAGTATTGCAGCTTGACATCAGGATAATGCCAGTTAGATTATTTCTGAGTCATTTTCTTCATTTAGGACATAACCACCTTAGAGTAGCATCTGACCCCAACTTCCAAGCATGCCCCAGCTTAGTGCACCTTTCAGGGCTGTGTATATAACTATTACTAGTATCATTCCCATCATCATTTTCTTTATCCCTAATATTAGTTTCTTTGAACACTTACTCTGTGCTAGGCAGGGTGTTTGTCACATGAGAAGTATTTGCTTTAACACATATAAAAGTAGCTTTATGATAGTCATCATGATTGTCATTCAATAGGTGAGGTAACACACCTCTCCAAGGGACACACAGGCAACGTGTGAAGGATCCACATTTAGACCCACATGTTGCTGCATTCTGAGACAGAACATACCCACAGCAGACACATTCTGTTGTAACTCTCTGTGTACACTGTTTTTTTGCCCTCTGCAGCACAACTCCTCCAGGGTGGGAATTCTCATTTGCCCTGATCTGCTGTTCCTAATAGAGTACCTACACTAAGTATCTATCAAAGAATTAGAAGAATAAGTAAAGCTAAATTTTCCATTTTTTTATAAAAACAGAGTAACATTTTGTCATTTGACTAAAATACAAAAATGTGTAAGACCTCTGCAGGATATTGTATATCTGGGCATCCATTGCCTTGTGATGTTGGCCCAATTTCACTAGAATTACTTAATTTTCCAGTTAGAACCATATCACTGACCTCAGTGTGATCTTATTTCCTATACTTAGACCTTAGTTCCTTATTAATATTTTGCCCTTAAGATGATACTTCATTAGAATTAATTTTGAATCCACAGTGTAATACTAAGTAAAAGTATAGCACTAAGATGTAGTGAAATAGATTAAATCAGCTTGTAATCTTAATTAGGTAAATATAACTTTATCCAAACAAGAACCACACAAAATATTTGTCACTATATTTCTTCTGCCTTTGTCTCTAGAAAAAGGCAAAGGAAATATTGTTTACATTCCTAACACAGGTGACTTCCAATGTACCATGTCTTATAACTTCAGCATCAACACAGTCATCTATGAAGACTATTTCTGAACAAACTGCAAGTGATAAAATTGCTTTACCCTCCATCATTAATAATTGCTTTTGTTCCATACGGTAACAGAAAGAACACTTTGCGTTAGTCTGTGCATTGCCAAGTCACGTTTCCTTCGGATACAGTAACTGCCAAAACTTTGCCCATCAAACACCTGGATCACACTGAGAAATGCAATCACTGAGGTAGGCAATAAAATGTTCCTGTTTTGCTGGATAGAGCTAATTAAAAGTCAAGGTGTTTAATTTGGTACATCACAGAGAGTAATGCTTTATACAGTGTAACCTGTTTCATTTATTTACTTTTTTCGAATCAAATTAAAGAACATAACGTAGCATAATTATAATTTACCAGCAAAGTCTGAGTTCAATCTGCTTAAAGTCAAAACAACTGATCAGTTCAATGTTAAAAAAAAAAAAAAGGACAAAGATTATCTATGAACTGTAATATAATTCACATTCCATCGACTAAACAGAGGTTGTGTTTGTCAACCTTTTTTTTTTCCATTTCTCCTCTATATAGCCTTTTAGAGCTTTTTTTCTTAATTGTTAACACCATGAAATTTTAATGTCACAGATAAAGGGTATAGTGTCTCTGTAATGTATGTATATCTCTGTTTTTTACACACAAAGAGTAAGGCTTTTTTTTCATCATCCTCTTCAAGGAACCGATTTTAGTACCCCTGAGAGATCTATCTCCCATCGAGAATGTATAAGTATGCAAAGCTCAAAGTTTCAAATTATAAAAAATAATATTTTTATTTTATTTCAATGAGGCATTTATTTGTCAGTTCATATAGTTTAACCTGCTCTGTTTCTTTTTGTAGAAAGAATTTTAAGTGAAAGAAATAAGAGAAGCAAAGAAACTATTTTTTTTTTTTCAGTTTTGAGAAATATTTATTTATTTTTTTTTCCAGCATAACAGTATTCATTATTTTTGCACCACACCCTGTGCTCCATGCAATCCGTGCCCTCTATAATACCCACCACCTGGTACCCCAACCTCCCACCCCCCGTCCCTTCAAAACCCTCAGATTGTTTTTCAGAGTCCATAGTCTCTCATGGTTCACCTCCCCTTCCAATTTCCCCCAACTCCCTTCTCCACTCTAAGTCCCCATGTCCTCCATGCTACTTGTTATGCTCCACAAATAAGTGAAACCATATGATAATTGACTCTCTCTGCTTGACTTATTTCACTCAGCATAATCTCTTCCAGTCCCGTCCATGTTGCTACAAAAGTTGGGTATTCATCCTTTCTGATGGAGGCATAATACTCTATCCCCAGGGGTACAGGTCTGTGAATCATCAGGTTTACACACTTCACAGCACTCACCAAAGCACATACCCTCCCCAATGTCCATAATCCCACCCCCTTCTCCCAAACCCCCTCCCCCCAGCAACCCTCAGTTTGTTTTGTGAGATTAAAAGTCACTTATGGTTTGTCTCCCTCCCAATCCCATCTTGTTTCATTTATTCTTCTCCTACCCACTTAAGCCCCCATGTTGCATCACCACTTCCTCATATCAAGGAGATCATATGATAGTTGTCTTTCTCTGCTTGACTTATTTCGCTAAGCATGATACGCTCTAGTTCCATCCATGTTGTCGCAAATGGCAAGATTTCATGTCTTTTGATGGCTGCATAGTATTCCATTGTGTATATATACCACATCTTCTTGATCCATTCATCTGTTGATGGACATCTAGGTTCTTTCCATAGTTTGGCTATTGTGGACATTGCTGCTATAAACATTCGGGTGCATGTGCCCCTTTGGATCACTACGTTTGTATCCTTAGGATAAATACCCAATAGTGCAATTGCTGGGTCATAGGGCAGTTCTATTTTCAACATTTTGAGGAACCTCCATGCTGTTTTCCAGAGTGGCTGCACCAGCTTGCATTCCCACCAACAGTGTAGGAGGGTTCCCCTTTCTCCGCATCCTCGCCAGCATCTGTCATTTCCTGACTTGTTGATTTTAGCCATTCTGACTGGTGTGAGGTGATATCTCATTGTGGTTTTGATTTGCATTTCCCTGATGCCGAGTGATATGGAGCACTTTTTCATGTGTCTGTTGGCCATCTGGATGTCTTCTTTGCAGAAATGTCTGTTCATGTCCTCTGCCCATTTCTTGATTGGATTATTTGTTCTTTGGGTGTTGAGTTTGCTAAGTTCTTTATAGATTCTGGACACTAGTCCTTTATCTGATATGTCATTTGCAAATATCTTCTCCCATTCTGTCAGTTGTCTTTTGATTTTGTTAACTGTTTCCTTTGCTGTGCAAAAGCTTTTGATCTTGATGAAATCCCAATAGTTCATTTTTGCCCTTGCTTCCCTTGCCTTTGGCGTTGTTCCTAGGAAGATGTTGCTGCGGTTGAGGTCAAAGAGGTTGCTGCCTGTGTTCTCCTCAAGGATTTTGATGGATTCCTTTCGCACATTGAGGTCCTTCATCCATTTTGAGTCTATTTTTGTGTGTGGTGTAAGGAAATGGTCCAATTTCATTTTTCTGCATGTGGCTGTCCAATTTTCCCAGCACCATTTATTGAAGAGGCTGTCTTTTTGCCATTGGACATTCTTTCCTGCTTTGTCGAAGATTAGTTGACCATAGAGTTGAGGGTCTATTTCTGGGCTCTCTATTCTGTTCCATTGATCTATGTGTCTGTTTTTGTGCCAGTACCATGCTGTCTTGATGACGACAGCTTTGTAATAGAGCTTGAAGTCCGGAATTGTGATGCCACCAACGTTGGCTTTCTTTTTCAATATCCCTTTGGCTATTCGAGGTCTTTTCTGGTTCCATATAAATTTTAGCATTATTTGTTCCATTTCTTTGAAAAAGATGGATGGTACTTTGATAGGAATTGCATTAAATGTGTAGATTGCTTTAGGTAGCATAGACATTTTCACAATATTTATTCTTCCAATCCAGGAGCATGGAACATTTTTCCATTTCTTTGTGTCTTCCTCAATTTCTTTCATGAGTACTTTATAGTTTTCTGAGTATAGATTCTGTGTCTCTTTGGTTAGGTTTATTCCTAGGTATCTTATGGTTTTGGGTGCAATTGTAAATGGGATTGACTCCTTAATTTCTCTTTCTTCTGTCTTGCTGTTGGTGTAGAGAAATGCAACTGATTTCTGTGCATCAATGCACAGAAACTATTTTTTAACCATCTTTAAATCACTATTACAGCAGTTACTTCTTAAGACGAGATACTGCTGAATGTAAAATTTCAACTATATATTTACAGATAAAGTTTTAAGTTAACTCCAGAACTATGCATAGCCCCTTTCTGTGAATTCTAATGTTGTAAATTACAGTCTCTATGGGGAGGGTGAGGATGTGCAGAGAAACAGGAACAAAAGAGAAAATCAACAGTAAGTATATCCATGTATCAGAAACTTCCGTTCTAAATAGAAACTCAAGCGGAAGAATGCGTGTTTTTTTTTTTTTTTTTTTGGTCTGGTTAGACTGGTATTTTATAGTAATTGTCTTATTTTTTAGTATGCTTTCTATGAAGAAGTCATGAAAGACTGAAATTTGGCCTGCCACCTGTCTGTGTTATATCTCTACTTCATTGTTATCTAATTCTTTTTGTTTAGGGTTTGGGGAACTTTCATGGCTCTGTACAGATAGAATTTCAATTGTGGAAAAATAAATGCACGAGTTCATTTCAGCTGGTTTGTATGGACCACATACTAATTCCCATGGCTACTGACCCAATGTTATAGAATCTCTTAACTATAAATGCTATTCTGTAACCATGAGTCTACTTGTTGCTTTGGAGTAGGATGTATCAAGCTGTTAGCATTGTTAAATAGTTGTTAGATTTATGATTTGCATCTAGTTTTGTTGGGTGGGGATTTAAAGGTGAGTGCTGTCGTATAGCTAGGATGTGCCTATGTGAACAACATGCTTCCCACCATGAGGAGGCTTTGGGATACCTGGCAGAGAGGTGCTTTGCATATACTATAGTGATGGTTTCAGACCTGTGCAACCCACCCAGGAGTGGGAGGACAAAAGACCCTCTACCTAATATCTCTGGACCCTATTTACTGTACAATGCATCTGCTGCTGCTGCTGTTTTGTGTCTTCTAACTGTAATAAAGGTATCCCTTAAGAATAAAGTGACCCTTGTGGGTCCTTTCAGCAGTGGGAAAATTAAGGGGATGAATGTGCAATTAATAGAGATAGTAATACAAATTATTCTCATCCATAAAAATATAAATTGTGTCCAGTGGAATGTAATTTCTTACGCCCCTCTGGTAACTGGCCTTTTTGGCCAGTTTGTAGCCATTTGTACACTTATTCTACCATTCTTTATTTAACTTTAATATGCGGAATTTGGGGTTCCCCTTTGAACCACATGTAATAACGTATTGGTTTCCTCAATTAATGAATCAAAAAAAATCTTTGGCATGATTTAATTTTATATCTGGATGACAGTAATAATTGTATCCTGTTTTACATTTTAATCCTTTATTAACTCAATAAGGAGTGTCAGCACAGCATAGTTTTTAGGACCAAAGACACTATCACACCCCATCTGGGTTAGAATCCAGACGTCGCCAGCTTTGTGATTTTGGAAAAAGTGCTTAAGTGCTCCAAGTGTCTATTTCAGCAATAGAAAAGGGTTTGCATAATATAACTTTCATATAATAATATGCCTTTGTTTCCTACCAGTGAAATGGGAACACTACTAGCTCCTATGTGGTGAGATTTGGGGATGAGTAAATGAGAATATAAGTACAATGAGTTCAGACTGCCAAATGGCTGGAGCTAAATGGCTGGAGCTAAATATTAGGGACTACTCGGAGTAGCAATGGGAGCAGTAGCAATATTTGAGCTGCTATCATTTCTTCTTTCTTTATTTGTAACTAACACAATATTGTATTTTTCTTTCCTGCCTTATTCCAACATGTTTTAATTTGATGACCTCAGGGAATGCATGACAGTAAGGGACAGGTGAGGCTAGGTAAGGGAGAGACAGGTAGGGGGCCATGGCATCAGGCTCACAAAACTGAACAATGCGGGAGATAAAGGAAACCAGAGATAAGGGAACAAGCCAGACCATCCTGTCCTAGGTGTCAGAGGTGGGGTCTTGTTATAACAGCTCCTTGTAACCAAGAAAATTACCTGATCCTAAAAAGAAAGTAAGCCATTGAAGATGTTATCACTGGTCCTTATCTATGGTGATAGCAATAGACGTGTTAAAAGTATTTAAGTTTCTTGCTTAGCTGTCTATAAAAGACTACCCCTAGAAACCCTCAGTGACAACCCTGTCCAGAACCCTTTCACTCCTGAGAGCTTTTTTTCTGTATCCTTGATTATAAACTTCTGTTGCTTGGCTCACTTTCCTTTGTCTGAGAGAGTCATTCTTTGACTCCATGAGTCAAGAACCTAGCTCTCCTGCCTCAGTACAATCCGTTAAACACATAAATTCTTTTGTTCAACCCCTTTCTCTTAGATTTATGCAGAGATTGTCTTATTTCTTTTGGTATGTGAAAACTACCCAAACCTAGATATTGTGATACAGATCACAGTATCAACCAGATAATGCTAGAGAATCAGAGGAAATTAGATGAAAGTATTATATTATCTTCATCCTTATAAATTACTTTTAATTATATCTCCCCATTAAAAAAAATATTGTTTACCTCAAAAGCAGATCTGGACAAGGTTTGATAAGTTTCAAACATCAACTAGTGATTTCCTCAGATTCTTCAAAAGTTTATCCAAGGAATGAAAGAGGGAGAAAAGATGAGGTAGGCCAGTTGGAAAATGAAGTACTAATCATTCCCTCCCTTAGGATTTGATTAGAGTAAATTACTGTTGAATTCAACTTGATAAAAAAAAAAATCCTCTTGGGAATGAGGCTTAGGCAAGTGACCTACAAAACAGATGGATGAACACTTACTGATACTTTCTCACTCTAAGCTGAACTGCCAAAATAAGGCTAGAGATAATTGATAAAAGCACACACATTTCTCTTCATTCCACCCCCATTAAAAAGGCAAGAATATACTATTAAAATCATTACGTTCAAGAGGAGGAAAATAAGAGGTTAACTTAAAATTCTATGCTCTGTTGAACCCAATATACATATTTCCCCCCAGCAACAACAAATACACCTCAGAAATGCAATCAAGGTGTCAAACTCATTCTAACAAACTTATTGTACCAACCCATCATTAAAGTTTCCTCTCAGGAAATTTCTATGAATAGGGCCAAATATTATTCACAACTTTATCATATTTCACATTATCCATTTAAACAGGGAGGAAATTTATGTAATGGAGAAGGATGAACTTTGAGGATATCCTCTGATAACGGAACCAATCTTTAAAAAAAAAAAAAAAAGAAAAAGAAAAAAAATGTATTTTGAACAAATTTGTAAAGAATTTATGATACTGACACTAATTGGTGGCAACTTTGACAGGTTAAAGATAAGTGAGTTGTCTTAGTTAAGGAGCATTTCTGTAGATCCACTTTTCTGTATTCCTTTCCACGCCAATCACTGAAAATGCCGGTGAACGGGCCCAGCTGAATTGAACCATTGAAGGCAGGAGTAGGGAATTAATTGTGTTCTCTTGCTTCTTTTCCTACTGCCAAAGAAAAGCACTATTATCCTCCTTGAAGGATTCCCTTTCAGCCTTAAGGATCACTGCCAACTTCATTGAGAAAGTCAAACTGCATATCCAAGTGGAAGTAAGGAGAGTTCTCATCCAGCTTTGTTCTTGGGAGAGGGGGTTGTGATGGGTTCTAAACATAAGCATTACACTTTAACTTGATTTTAAAAGTGGCCTACTGAAAAATGAGAAACACAGAGGAATGAAAAAGAAAACAGAATAAAGTATAAATTTATAGTCTGAATAAAAGTTATACTGAATGCTATTTATAATATTGTCTATGTACGCATGCTATGAAATTACACTTGTTAAATGCATCAGAGCCTCTGAACCACAGAGAGCAATCTTATCTGAAGTAATAATATAAATGTCCACTTTCACAGATGAATGGATACATTGGATTTAAAAAAAAAAAAAGCACTTTTCTTAATGTGACCTAATTAAGGGTGTAAATTAAAAAAGATTTTGAGCCATAAAAATGTCATATCTCAAATATAACTTATTTGAGGATTTGAAGCTAACTCACATAAAACGCAAGAACTGTTCAGTTACTGCCCAAGCAAAGGACATGCTAGTATTCCTTATGGGATTCACGTTAAGTTGACTGGATGATTAGGACTAAAATATATGATATATTAAGAAAAATGTAACATCACTACATCAATGAAAAATGACATTAAATTTCCAACACTGAGTTTGTCTGAACTTAATACAATTTAGCAGCCCAATAATTGGCAGTTAAGACTTCATATGGGCAATGTTAAATAATTTTAAGGTCAGAAAGTATCTACTTTCTCTTTAGAAGCAAAAGATTACATGCTACAGAAACTTTTGCTCTGGATACTGGATACAAGGATACACCTCTCCATAACCAAAGAAAATTGTTATATTCATTAGGTTAAATGTCTTCATAGCTCTTGTCACTTGTAATAAGGCTGGGTGGGAACTAGTCTGTAATTTTATTCACTGTTCTAGTTGGATTTCATTTTCTTACACTTCCTGCAACAAAGACACATTGTTTTTTTGTCGTTGTTGAATTCTGGGCAAATAACCCTATGGAAAACCTCTTAAAAAAAAAAAAAAAACCCTGGATATGTAGAATAAAAACTGTGAAATGCATAAGCCAACAGTTTTATTTGGTAATAAATTCAATCATATGGCATAATTGCCATATGGCACAATGGATTTTGTTTGTTTATCTGTGTTTCATTAAAGTGAACTCCCAGCATTTCTTCTTTGTTTGTGAAAGATCTATTATAAACGGGACTCCCTGCAAGCCAGGCAAGGTGAAATGTAGACATACACCTTAAATTAACTTTCCAAGTGGCCATAGCTTTCTGGGTATGAAGCCATAGAACATGATAGTGTTCAACCGAAGATTGGCCTGAACTAAAGATCAAAATTTAATCAAGCTCCTAAATATTTATATCTGTGGCATTGCAGCACCTTCACACTGCAACCTATTTATCCTAAATACCTTTTCCTAACAAGTAATTTTCTGGATGTCATCACAATTTACCAGGGTCAGCATCTAAATGTAGAACAAGTAACTTATTTAAATTAGTTTATTTGCTCGGAAAAAAGCTAGATGACCTGGCATGCATCATATGATTATTAATCTGGTTGTGCTTGGGATTTAAAACATCTTCTTTGCAGTAGCAGGTGGTTTATAACAGTGAATTAAAGTACAAATGGTTAAGATCATGTTTAGAATATATCAAATAGGAAACAGAATGTCTTTTCAGCAAGGTTGTGCTGGATGGAAAAATAAAAGTCTACAACTTAAATTAAAATCCATTTTGGACCTAAAAGCCTTAAGAAGTTTACAAGTTTGTTTGTTTTCCTTTGAGTTTGGTTGTTCATTTTGTTGTTGTTATGATCCTTATCATTTAATTAACTGGGTTTATATCTTTTGGAGATTAACCTGGAATAAAATGCATAATGTATCCTTACACTGTCTATAAGCAATCCTTTGAGAGCTTAACAATTGTTAGGATCAACGCAACACCTTCAAGTTCCTTCTGAACACTACCATTGCATCAGTAAATAAGGAAAGACAGTTCATTTCCGTATAAATCTTTCTTCTTTTTAAAAATTAAAAGGGACTATGAAAGTTTCTTTGAAACAGATTCTTCGTTTATACTTCTAATGTAAGATAGGTAAATGCAGAATGCACCACTCATCAATAAACTAGCAGAGAAGAGTCATGGAAAAAAATTTAGTCAAGTAGAAAAAAAAAATTGCGTAGTCTGGAACTGCAGTGATTTACATAGGAAAATGACAGAAGTTCATTTGTTTCCTCAAGATGCAGGAGTAGAACTTAATCTCAGGCACTGACTGACTAAATGATGTAATCTACCCTGAGATATGGAAACCTACATGTTTTAGAAATGTTTAAGCAATAATTTATAATGGCTAAGATAGGTTATGTAGCAGTGAGCCAAATAAATAACCTAAGGACCCCCAAAGTGTGATGCAAGTATTTAGGAAGATACTGAGCTAGGTGTCTGGTGTTCGGTTTAGAACACTGTGTTTTAAGCACTTTAATGACCTTTGTTTTATAGCGCCAGATCTTTCATTGTCTGTGTTTTTTCTTTAAGAAAATACATAACTACATACAGAAAACAATGTTTATGTACTCATCTTACCCTGACTTTGTAACTTCATATGCCACTTCTTTAATAATCTCATGCTGTCTCTAAGAACAATATATTTAAATACATGAAGAATTTAAGAAGACTTTCTATTTTTTTCCCAAGCCCATATTTGTATGTAGTATGTGAATTAAAAGCAAGTCTTCTAAATTCTATGACACATCATGCCTATGCATTAAAAGAGAAGTATCTTTATATAAAGGCCCCAAAGAAGACTGATGGCAGAAAAGGCATTAATACTTAAGTCATTGTTCTTACACTGGGTTTCTATGCAATTACATGATGGAATGTGCAATATAGATTTTTCTGTGTACACAGGCCACCCCTGTAGATACTGATGATATTCACTATGAATGTGAGTTTTCGCTTGTCCTCACTCAAGACCCTCATCTAGAATGAGGGCTTAGAAATGAGTGTTGAATTCCTCTCTCTGCCACTCAACAACTTGGCTTTCCCTACTCAAAACCCTCCGTTTCCTTCTCCCTTTTTCTCCTTTAATTTGTACCATTCAGTTTTAGAGCTCCAGTTTAAAGTATCTCTAATTTAACTCTTCCCTGGACCAAGAAACCAAATTGCTTTCTCATTATTGCTTACATAGTACTTTACACAAAGTTCAGTTACATCATATCAGTGTTTAGTCACAGGAATACTTGGTCCAATATGACAAATACCAGGTCTCATTAACATTTGAGTCCTCAGTGTCACTCAATAAGCCCTCTGTAAAACCTTGCTAAAATAAATTTATATTTTTCCTATTTATGTAGCATATTAGAGTTTTCAAGTTAATTTCTAATGTATTAAGACACAGAAAAATATAGATTTGGTAATAAGGAGTCAGCATATGTTTGAGTAGTTTAAGAACATCTTGTTTTGAGGAAATTACTTGGACCACTGCAGAGGAAATTGGCTTAGAGGCACTTTGCACTGAGAAGGAACATCCCATTGTTAGCAGAATCTATCTACTTATTAATCTATTTAACAACTACTGACTTCTTACCATATACTCTGCCAAGATTCTGAAGACACCAATTAATGACAATGTTGGTCCCTCAAAACAACTCAGACCTGAGTGGTGAGACAAATATAGAAATCTACCATAAAATAGTCTCCATCTCTTTTAGGTACTCCTATATAAATATTTATTTTTTTAAAATGTGGGAATTGTTATAAATTATCAGAATCAATGGACATCATAAGATTTGCAAGCGCAATTTATTTGGGCCTTCTGTGTAGTCAGAGACGTACAGATTCCTATTCTTGCTTCTGTTTGTCCCACAACTATTTGTCCCACAAGCAAACAATGCACATGAGTTATTATTTTAAAATGTGTTGAACCTGCAGGTCCCATGAGCTACTGTATAGGGACTGGGGAAATCTGCTCTGTGTTCTGCCAGAGAACTACAACATATTGCTGCCTAGAGCAATGTTAACTTTTAATGTCTTTGTTGTGATATCTTAAATTTTTTTTTCCATCATACAGAATAATTATTTTTCTCTGCCCTTTTCCATATCACTTTATATTTTACTCTCTAAGCTTTTTTATATACTATCAGCAATCTCAAGAAAATGATACTTAAATGTATATACTTTTCAGAATTTTTAGCTAGAAGAAGTCCTAGTATGATAACAAGAGAATCCTCTTGATACAAGATCATATGACTATTGCTCCTGTAAGAAAAAATCTTTTGTTACATACTGGAAAGTTGTCTGGATTTGAGAGTGCAAGAGACGTGGCACAACTTGGGATCTGCCATTAAATCAATGTATGTAATCTTACAGAACTGTTGTACTTGCCATGGGATTCAGTTTTTTCACCTAGCTCTAGATTATTTGTTCTTTTATTTAATGGTCTAATTGGTCATGATAAACATACTCTAAACGCATTTAAGAACTTGAATCTGTCTTAAGATGGCCAAGTTGAATTTACGAGAAGTCCTCTCCCAACATACATTAATTGGTCTAGATTCCTAACTGGGTTTTTATGCTGTGTTTATTTTCTTAATTATGAATAACTGAATTACAGATACAATAATTCCAACTATAATAAAGGAAACTAATGTCTATATAAATAAAATATGGCATTTAACTGTAACCATCAAGCATTTTTTTTTTTTTTAACATGGTAGAGATGCCTGCCGAAAGGCATCAGTATCTCTGAAATGTCTTACCTCTTTGGCACATTATATATACTTTCTAGGTTATCACTAAAAATAATCTCATGAAGAATATGTTAGCACCATTTTACAGATGAGAAAGTTGAGGCTCAGTGTGAAATTAACAGTTAGGAAGAAAGGATCCTATTCAGCTGAATGTAACTTTCCCATTCCAGAAATCTTCCAAGGAGATGAGGCAAATAATATCGCTTTTAATATATAGATTAGTTCACCCATGAAATTAATTTCATTCTTTCTGAGAAACAATTCTGTTGCTGTTTTGTTAGTGGTACAAACATTGAAAAAACAATTATGCAAGTGAGCTCATCAAAGTTAGTATGCAAATTCCACCAATTTTGTTATAGGTTTTCTCATTCATTTGTTCATTCAGGTATCAATTTAACTGTTCTTAAATTAGCTTGATTCTGCCCTTTAAACTTGAAAAGACAAAGTCTATTCACATTTATGGACATCTGGCAGTAAAGGACCTCTTTCTACCCATCTTTATATTCTTACCTGACTCACAGAAGAAAGTTCCCAGAAGTATAAAGCAAATAAATCAAGACTGCAATGGTTTCCTACTTCTAAATGGACATATGGCAGCATAGTTCCTGCAAGATATGCTGAGAGATGTAACCACCCAGAACTCCCTCCTTTCCTCTCCTAGCCTGTCCCCAGTTAGAACAAATCAACACATGGCTGTGCTGCTAGTGCTCTCCATCCCTTATAAACATACACTTGGTTGAAGAGAAAAGCTTTCATTCCCTATATTTCTTTCTTGTTTTTAGCACTAGCTCAAGCCCTACTTTGATTTTCCTTTATTCAGATAGTCTCTTTCTAAAGCGGTTTTATGACACCAATCCTCAGTTAGTATGATTATTAAATTACGAAAGCATGGCTAAGAGTTTGTACCTTCAATTAAACTTAATATCTGTCATCTCATTCTTGTTTAATCTAAAGAAAAATATAAGGTATTAGAGAACCAACTTACTCTGAATATTAAGAAGAAATTAAAAGTTTCTAAGAAGTTTTTTTTTTTTTTACAATTTTATTTATTTATTGTGGGGGGGGAGAGCAAACACAGGCAGACAGAATGGCAGGCAGAGGCAAAGGGAGAAGCAGGCTCCCTGCTGAGCAAGGAGCCCAATGTGGGACTCGATCCCAGGATGCTGGGATCACGACCTGAGCCAAAGGCAGCTGCTTAACCAACTGAGCCACCCAGGCGTCCCTCTAAGAAGTTATTAAAAAATACCTAAGTTTCTGTATTTCTCCTTCATAAAACATCTAGTTACAGTAGATTATAAAACATCCATTATTTATATGTATGTTATATACTATTGTTCAAAATTAGTTCAGATTAAACAATCAGTCCTAAAGAATTACCCCAAACACTATTTGAATTCTCAAAAAATGTTTCATCTAAAGAGTTAAAAAAAAAATTAGCTGGCATTCATGCCTAGCCATGACTGCATATAAGTCTTTTTACTTTTAATGTAATTTATACAATTATTCTGAATCATAACTTTATTTTTTCAAATACTAAATAATAATGAGTCCACAGTCTCAAAAGAGTAAAATGCATACATTCCATAACTACTAAATATTGTCAGAGCAATGGCATTTGTAGTATGCCATACTGCTATCCACTGGAGACAGAGATCAAACTGAGTTTTAAATATGCTCAGGTCTTTGTTATTCATGACAAATAAATACAGCAAATGCAACTAGATAAATGACTAGTGAGGGTCTCAGATGTAGTAGGCATATATATTCATTTGAAGACTTTAATATACACTTACTAAATATCCAACATGTGTATGGGAATATTATAGGCATAATGAAAAATAAGGGTATATAAATAACCTGTTCTCTTTCCTCAAGCGTTTTTCAATCTTGTGAAGTAGAAAAGGATGTTAAAAATTAATTCTGTAACAAGGTAGAGGTCCTATGAGACTTCTTAATCAGTTCTTAGCTGTAAAACAATAAACATATTGTTGGCTGCCCAGTATTAATTTATGACAAACCCAAAGCACTTTTCAAGTACATTATTCTTTATTAAATTTAATAACCTAACATCTACTAGAGTATCACCTCTACCTTTCTTGTGGTATTATTTGTTGATGTAGATCATTGACCTCACCTGTAGTAATTCTCTCTTGTTTTGATTAAATTTTGGAGGAGGAATTGGAGGAGGAGGAAACAAAAGGAATCTTCTTTTGAAATACACAGTGAATTAGAAGAAATGGGAATAGAAGACAGATTTTGGTTTCTCTTTGATTTTTCATCTTCCAGGCACCCCTGCCCCCCCGCCCTGCCCATAGTCATTGCTGTCTACATTAGGTTTCATCTGACCTGGGAGACTAATACATTTTCAGGAACCTTTATCCCTGTGAGGCTAAAACCTTTCACTGCTGTTGAGAGATTGTTGTGTACCTTATGTGTGATGCATTCCTGTCAATGTCATGAATGTATTTAGTTTCACCCCATTGGGTTTTACTAATTTAGATATCCCCAAGATCCAGATTGATCCTGGTACAAGTACCTAAATTAACACCTTAGGAAAGTGATGTGTTTATCTCAACATAGCCAGTGGCAAGCCTGGAACCAGAAATCAGTTGTGTGGAAAGAGAAGGATCCTGGGCTTGGAACCAGTGCAGAGTGCAAATCCTCATTCCGTAGCTCATGAGACTTCTGACTTTGAGCAAGTTTTTGAGCCTTAGTTTTCATGTCTGCAAAATTAGAAACGTACAGAAATGTGTGAAAATTTAGTGGAATAATGGAAAGAAAGTGTCTGTGTCTGACACAGAGCAGGTACTAATAAGATGTTCACCTCTTTTCCTTCCTAGCTCACTACTCTCTGTGTATGCCACTGGGCCTTATAGAGTCAAGGATTTGGACCTATGGTGTCATATTTCATAGCACCTCAGTGACTCTGCAGCTGGAACATAGTGCATGCATATTAGTATTGCCGATGTAAGAATAAAACAACCTTGCTAAGGAACAATTAATTCTTACCCTTTATTCTTAATCCTTATTCCCCCTTACCCACACCTTGTGTTGGTGTGGTGTAGAGGGCGTGGCTTAAAATAAAAGCTCTTTGGCTTTACCTGGACAGAAGAGGGAGAGAACAAAAACATGAGAGGAAAGGAAGAATCTCTCCTCTCCCCTGTGTTACAGAAATATTAAGTTACAGAAAAATTACAACATAATTGTGGACATGGTTATACATGAAGAAGAAGCTCTAGAAATTTTTTTTAAGTTCTAGAAATTTTTGAACCTATGTCTCTACTTACCTCTTTCCTTATCAATGTTGCCATCATCCAGTCTATGATGCATTTGAAATTTATTTATTCTTAGTTCTAAACTCAATAAAATGCAGAATAAGTGATCTATAATCACGTCTCGTGTATTCCGGTGGGCTTGTCTCTTACAGTCTCACTTATTTTCGCCTAATTTGCCTCAGATTGACCAGACATATTCATATTGTCAACCTTTCAGTTTGGCCATTAATAGTGTCCTTTTTTTTTCATTCTTTGACATTTATTAGAAAAATATTTTAACTGTCCTTATTATATACAAATGGATATGACATCAATAATAATACATTGTATGTTAACTAATTGAATTTAAATTTAAAAAATCATTTTAGAAGAAATTGCTCCGGTATAGTGTCCTTTAAAAAAGATTCTTTTAAACGCTATAATGACAGTCATTATCATAAATATATGTATCAAATCAACATGTTGTATACCTTAAACTTACACAATGTTATATGTCAAATATATTTCAAGTAAAGAAAATTTCTTCTTGGGACACCTGGGTGGCTCAGTGGGTTAAAGCCTTTGCCTTCAGCTCAGGTCATGATCCCAGGGTCTTGGGATCCCCCCCACATCAGGCTCTCTGCTCAGTGGGGAGCCTGCTTCCCCCTCTCTTTCTCTGTCTGCCTCTCTGCCTACTAGTGGTCTCTGTCTGTCAAAAAAATAAGTAGAATCTTAAAATTTAAAATAAAAAGAAAGTTTCTTCTTAAAGTTTATATGTCTTATGTATAATTTTATATAATGCTCAGTTGAGAACAATGGAAACATGATTGAACATGTTAAGTACTTAATTTATCCCTCAACATTCTTTGTATTTTAAGAATTTCAAAGCATCTCTTTTTACATTTTCCTTCATGTATTAACATACAAAGAGTTGAGAGTTTTGAGAAATAGGATAAGAGATTTACAAAATACATATTGTGTTTAAAGTGAATAGCCTAATTTTTAAATTGAAATATATCTAGTTTCTATTAATTACTTACTTAGTATTATTAGCATGTTAGTATATGCTATTTACTTTTTGATTGAAATTCTTCAAAATAATCTAAATTCTCCACTAATATTCAATATAGCTAACATTTATTGAGAACTTCTTATGTGCCAGTTACTGTTTTCAGTGTGTTACTTGTACTGATGTAATATTCCTAGTGGTCTATTAATATCCTTATATTCCAGATCAGAAAACTTAAGTACAAAAAGGTTTACAAAATTATAGACATGGTAGTTAGTAGTGATCAGGGTTCAAATTTAGACTATGTGGTTCCTGAGCACTGGCTTTCTGCTGAGACACTGCAGTAAGTTAATTAACATACCGAAGCTATTTCACTTTTCATTTATCCATCTTAATCAACCAATAACATTGTTCTGTAGTAAAGTCTCATAGAGTGAAATTTGCCTCCGTTAAATAAGTGCTCATTAGATTAATGTAGCTATGATATTAGTTCAGAGTGGATTTTCTTAAGAAGATTTAATTTGTAGATCGGTTACTAGGATTAGATCACTAGTAGGATTAGAGTTATGGAAACAATATTATAAATAGTGGTTAGATGTCAAAGATAGTTATAAAGGTCTGTTTAATCCATTATTAATTAATCATTAATTAAGGCATTAATGTTCCAGTTTCCTGGCAGCAAGGAGAAAGTTATGACAAAGAAGAGTATGAAGAAGTTTCTTCTCTTTCCTGAAAAGGAGTAGGGCTGACTGCAGGCAAAAATTTAAAACAGTTGAAATCTGGCTTTGGTACTTCCCAAATATCCCTAGTGTCCTCAAGCTATTTTAGTCTGTCGCATTTCATTTCCATGGCAATCAAGGTTTTTATTTCATTAAACCAATTGAACTTTGCTATGTGTTAGGTGGGAGTTCAGACTTAAAATGAATAACAATATATAAATGACAACTGTCCCATAATGTACCCAGATATATTTATGTTATAAAAAGATACTCCTTACCAACATTAATAGTAAATTAATTGAATTTGGTCTCTAAATGAGGAAAGACAACCCAGATGGTCCGAGAGGCAGATTTTTCGCCTGCTTATTATAGTTTTATAGAAAGATTGCTCAACAGATCCAATGAGCTCAATTGGAAGAACAGACAGATGTGGTATTCTCTAAAAGACGTCACCTTCCAAGGCCACTTTTTTTTACCAGAAAGTCTAGAATTTTACCTGTACATGATGTTTCTTGTCCAGATGTTTCTGTCCCTTCATTTCTAATATGTAAAGCACTATTGGGGTGGAGAACCCCTCCTAGAGCATTTTCCCTGGTGTGCTTGGTCTAGCTATGTCCAGCCTAAGCACTCTTCTCTGTGGGATAATGAGAGTTTGGGGAGACACTGGTTGTGACTGTTTCCTTGATAATCCAGTAAACTGCTGGGTGCTAGTGTGTGTGTGTGTGTGTGTGTGTGCGTGTATACCCTCTTTGCACCACAACAGAACAAAGGCTTGTGCTGTGGGGAAGGGCATTTTGAGCATATCCTTGCTTCAGCCATCTAGAGGTTAATTCCCCTATGCATTTCAAGGTTTTTTGCTTTTGTTATGTGTATGTATATATAACATGTCTAGCCATAGTTTCTCTAACTGCACTGGTGCGGATACCAACAGTTAGTGTCATCTGTTGCAAGGGAGTCAGTACTGGGGACAAGAGCCCTTCTTTGTCCGTAAGGATCATTTGCAAATCAGTTGTTTATATGTCTGGCATTTTTGTTAATGATGGGAATGATCTTATTATTTTTTTCTAGATGAAGTAGATGCTTTGGGATCTTTTTAGCTCCACTTGTTTTTGCCAAGTAGAAGGATATTACACAGGTATTCTCATCAAAGTAATTAGGTTGTTAGATAGGCTCTGCATGTGGCAGTTAATGTGATACATTAGTTAAATTGTAGCCCCAAAGGCTTGTAGGATCAGAATTGCAAACGCAATCTGAGTTCCCAAGTCCTATAGACCTACCCCTTTAGGAGATACCTCCTCTATCTTAAAAGGGAACACTTCAGTGACAGGTGATCATCATAAGGGTATGAGCGGATTCTCCTTGGAGAAAACACTTATGTAAAGATATTCAGTGTTTAGAGAAGCACATTTGGATATGCTGGAATTTTTTCCACAACTCCCAGACATGCCAATCAAAGATAACACAATGCAAGTATCTCTGAGTGACACATCAAGCTGCATTCATAAGCAACCTGCCTCATTCAAAGTCAACGAAGAGACAGGACTTACAAGTCCGTGCTGAAAAGTTATTGAAATGTGACTGACATCTCAAAGAATCTGTGTCAAAGGCTTGCATGACCCAGTGCTGAAACACAGTGAGGTTAATCAAAGTTATGGCAGTTGGGTACCACAGAGGTCTTCCGTAAGTTTGTTTATTTATTTAATTTAATTCATACACTCAGTGGGTTTATTATCACCCTCTGCTCTCCCTCTAGCATTTAACCCCCAGTTTGGATTATTGGTTGTAAACTTTTGCTTCAGTTGCTGTTTAGAAAAAAAGATGTAGAGTGTCATTACTAGTGAGGTTTCTATGCATAAACACCCTTTCCATTCCTTGAATTCCCCTAGGAGATACTGAGCCTCCATATGTTCCAATCGGAGGTGCTACCGAGGAATGAGGATGGAACAGCCAGTATACAATCCTGTTCAAAAAATTCTCACCAGTACATGAGTCTGAAGATTTACTGAAACCCTACCTACTCTAAGGGTCAAAAAGGGGACGGCCAAGACAGGTTAGATCTTGGTCTGTCTATCCATCTTGTCTCTTTCCAATGGCAGACATTCTCCTGCCTAGTGTAACCATTTGACTACTGGCAACTTTTTTTTTTCCTTTAACTCGAGCCACCTCAGGACAGAAAACAATCCTCTGAGAACAATTGTAATATATCATGAAAAATAGTTGGCAGTTCCATTATATGTATATTTTATGTGGAATGTTTCCATGGATTCTCTTCAATATCATTGTAAAATACAGAAAGTATATCATTATCTGACGGTGAAAATAACTAATAACCTTGCCTAACAAAAGAAGGGAAGAAAACAAAAGTAAACTTCTCTATGATATACAGAATCTGGCAAATGCTATAATTATGTTCATGGTAATTATGCCCATGGTTTAAAAAGTGCAAGCAATTATGAGTTATGTTTATAGATGTAGGAGGTAACAATGCATGATCCAATATTCTGGCCTTATTTCAACTGTATATTTGGGTCTAATATTTCTTGGCTTTTTTTTTATCTTATGAATCTATTAGGAATAAGTCACTTGTTAAAAGACTATAATCACAAATGTCAGTGTGATTGGCTGCTAAGGATTCACATATCTGCTCTTCCCTCAAATAAAATACATATATATGTATATATATTTATGTTTATAACAAAGAATCAATATATATTATATATTTACATGTATATGTAATATTTAATGAATATAGACTAAGTAAATATATAACATATTTATTCTCTATAGCTAAAAGATCTAGAAAAGAAACTTGTTTTTCTGTCTTACCAGACAGTTCTACTACAAGATAAGTACTGTGTTGGATAATATCAAATAAATTCTCTATTCTGGAATCAATCCACAATTCATATGAAAGTCTGTCACAATAATATAAGAAAAAAAATAAAAAAGAAAAATGACAGTAAAATGACTACATTCCTTGTTATTATTTTAAAAATTTTAAGAAGAGATGAGAGTTAAGACTGGGGAAAGATCACCTTGGAAAGAAAGTATATCAAACATGACTGGCAATGGACTTTTCTTTTATGAAGAATAATGGTTTAATGTTTAATTAATCTTATCCATTTCTGCATTTATGGGAAGGCAGAGAAGAGTCTGCTTTATAATGTGGAAAATTAAATATTAAAACCTTGGTGCCTACCAGACTTACATTTTCTTATTATGAATGGGCATTTTCACTTTCTGCACACACAAAGAAAGAAACAGGAGACAGATGTAGTCCCTTAGCTCTGCAGGAAAGGATTATTTCAATGTATCTCTGATACCATCTTGCTATTAGAAACAAAACATGTCAAAAATGAATAAACGTTTAAAACCCGAACAACAAAAACAAAAAGCAAAACTATAAGATGACCATTATATATAAGGCCTTAATTCTAGGTAGTGAAGTAATTCATCAGCTTTTATTTAAATGTATGGAATATCTAAAATTTATAGATCTAATACTCTAAAATGGTTATGTTGCTTACAGGATATTACGTTGGTTTTCCTATTCTGTGATGTTTTTTGCAGTGAGAAAACTTAAATAAGATATTTATTAAATAAATATAATAAAAATAAGTAAATAAATATGTTACCAGGTTACAGTGTAGACTAACAATTGTGAACAACCAAAAGAAAGATCAGATGTTTAGATGTTTAATTCAAATTGGTGCTTACTTACATTACTTACAGTTTGGGCCTGATGATAGATTTTATAATTAAATATGACATTTCGACTTATATTTTAAACTCTCATTTGGACCTGTGGTCTCCAATTTATTATTTATCCCAAAACAGGGATTGTAGAAAGGGTCCAGGAAGTGTCCATATCACAGGAGTCCTACCTCTTTGGAGATGGATATTAAATAAATACATCTGCACTGATCATCAGAGAGTCTTTGCCACTCTGTGGTAGGTGTACTGGTCCTAAAAAATGGAATGGATCTGAAGGAGAAGAAGGCACAATTTATAGTCATTGTTCCTAAACTTAAAGGGTTAATATGTGTGATTTAACATGGCAAACTCTTCCAGGTTTTTTGTGTGCGTTACTGAACTTGTTGACATCTTGGTTGCTGTCCCTACAATTTATTGCTTCTGAGGTTAAGCCAGGATAGAAAATATTACATTCACAAAATTTCAGTGACACAGTTGTTTTTTTTTTCAGTATTTCTTATAATAAAGCATTAATAACAACTATGGGGCAATGTTGCAGAAAAATTGGGGGAAGTTCAAAAAATGTTTAGAAGATAAATAAAATCCAAAGAAACTCAGCGCAAACTACTTTGTCTTACTTTCACACAACTTTTGGCTCCTGCCTCGGGGGTCAGCGACACAGTACAGTACTGCCCAGACCAAGTGCCTTTGAGACAAGAAGCGTAGGTATGAGAAACAGGATCACACTTAGAATAGACCCTGTGATGGACTGTGGAACCCCACTCTTGTTCTGATGACCCAAGACCACCTTTCAGTGAGAGCTCAGCTGCTGCCCACTCGCCTATCCACATATTTGATTCTGTGATCTCACTCCACATCAGTCAAAACCTCCCTGAAATTTTGGCTGCTGTTATCAGGGAAGAGGTGTTCTTTTCTCACAGGGATTGCAAATGCAAGTGTCTGCTGCAGTTTAATTATCTACCCAATTGCTTTCTGTACCTATAGGTATGACTTAAATTTCAACTGGTAAGTTATAGGAAAGTATAAGGGATCAGAGAGTTAGAAAATTAAAGTTGATATCCTGATGGGGGGAAATGAGGAAAGAATGGATATTACTGCAGCCTCAATTTTCATTTCGTTCCTATCAGCAACCAGTGCTTTCATTTCACCATCTTACCTACCTTCTCACCTCCAGGAATAGATTTGAATTACTTAAAATATACTCCTCATTCTCTTTTCCTCTCATCTTCCAATCCACAGTTAAAAGGTTATGCCTTTCCAGAAATTGTTCCTGATTTCTCCAGCTAGAAATATCTTAGGGATTCACAATCGAGTTTACTTTCTGGTACCTGTGTAAACTGAAACCGCAACGAAGACCTTCCATTTTCACCATGTTTAATCAGTAACTTCAATGAAGGTACAGAAGCCATGTGTGTCAAATAGAAAGTATCCCATAGATCATAGCAACAGCAGCAGATAATGGCAAAAATGCAAAGTAATTTTAACAGGCTGTAATAGTGGATCAAAATCAACAACAGAGAAGTTAGTAGGAATTCATGCCATGTGCATTATGTAGCATTAAAAAAAATAAGTGACTGCAAATATATAACTACAAATATGGTTGACAAAGCGTACGTCGAAAAGGTTGAGGTCCTTAATGTATCAGACAGGTCAATAAAAATCAGGAATTCAATACGAAGTGTTTTCAGATAGAAGGAAAATACTCCTGATCCTTTTTTCTAGTTAAAACTCTATGCACTCCTTAAGGCCATACTCAGATGCAATTGTACCTAGGAACTCTATCCTGAGTACTTTATGTGTTTTCTGAATTTCTACAATAATCATTTTGTGTACCAGAACTTAAGATGACATAGTCCTGTAAGATATTTCAGTAATGCTTCTCAAAAGATACGTTCATGGATTGGGTACTCTTAGCATGAGAAACAGCACTTCAAAAGTACTCTGCCACAGTCAGACCATATGTGGGTAATCTTGTGCCCATATAAAATCTGCATATCAAATTTTCAAACAAGAAATGTAAGATCTTAAAAAATAAAAAATAAACTAAATTTGGAATGTGACATCTTGATCTATCTGCAGTAGAAGAGGGCCATAATAAGCTACTCCAAAATTTTGATGGGTCTTAAGTTGGAGAAAAGTTGATCTATCCATTTTTTTTTCCCCCAGAGGGTAGGTAGAGGACCAACAGATAAAGGTAAGAGAAAAGTGGATTTTAACTTGACTTGTAACTGAAGCCCCACAGTGAAATAGACTACCAGTATATTATAATAAGCAAAATAAGGCAATCAGAGAAAGACAGTTATCTTATGATTTCTCTGATATGAGGAATTTGAGAGGCGGGGGTGGGGGGTCGTGGGGAGAAGGGAGGGAAAAATGAAACAGGATGGGATTGGGGAGGGGAACAAACCATAAAAATAAGAGACTCTTAATCTCAGGAAACAAACTGAGGGTTGCTGGGGTATGGGGAGGAATAGCGTGGCTGGGTTATAGACATTGGGGAGGGTATGTGCTAGCATGAGTGCTGTGAATTGTGTAAGACTGATGATTCACAGACCTGTACCCCTGAAACAAATAATACATTATAAGTTAATTTAAAAAAATAGGCTACTGTAAAGATGACGAGTTTTATATATCTGAATCTACTTGCCAGGAAGAACTGCATGTAAGGAATTCTGAATCGGAATTCTTACAGTGCTTGAAAAGCTAGATTACATGACGAAAAGGTCTTCAATTCCGAAGTTCTATAATATCAAGTCAAAATTCTGTGTCATAACATTAGAGAAAAAGACAACCCCTTTTCATTAGTTTAGTGCTCTATAGAACCCTGGTCTATATCAAAGGGAGATAAAAGACTTGCCTAAGAGGAGAATTGGAACAAACCCAGGTTCCCTGGCAGGCATTTTGTGTTTTATCTAAATGAGTGCATTACCTCTTCTTGTGTTGCTCATCCACAAATGAAAGGTTATAAAAAGACATCACTAAGAAAATATCTTAATAGTCAAGGTTAGACTCTTCATGCAATAAATTAATCAAAAGCGGTGCTAGAAATAGTGCCTGTTTCGTGGACTAATTAAATTTAGGAATACATGGAGGTCTCATGAGCTCTTTTAAAAAGAACACATACAACGGTGAGGGTAGTATGAGAAAGACTTCTACCTAAAGATACCAGTGAGTGTTCACAGTCAGAGATGTCTCTTAAAAGAGATAGCAGTGAACATTTATTAAAGCAGGTCAGGGAGACTCCCACACTTGAAAATTTGCATCAATAACATTTTAATGATTTTAAAATATTAATGTCCAATAATTATATTTTTATGATGAGCAATTTAACTTCAATAAGAGTGGTTTTTCTTCATAAAACCTTCTAGGACAGCCTCCAAGCATTTTAAGAGTAACTATGAAACCCAATATTGACCAAAATACACAATTTAAGAAACAAAAGCCCAATAGTTGTATCTTCTTCTTTTCCCATTTTCAAACAGCAAAGATCAGGATTCAGGAGAATTTAACATTCAAAACGCTCCCTGAGGTTCTTAGATATAGGTCATTTCATTTAGATAAAAACACAAACTTGTAATAAGTGATATAAATCACCCTTTATCACAGAATTAGCTGTTTTAATAATCCAGAATGGGCCATTCTTTTCAGCACTGTAATTCTCCATGGTTCATATACGTGGCCACCCCGAGGGAACCTGGAATCACTAGCCCTGCTGCTCATACAGCAATAAGATGACCCTGGAGAATCAGAGTCACCGTAATCTTGGTCCCATAGCCAATCCTCTCTTGCTGCATTTGCCTCTAACATATGTATTCTTCAAATTATTTAAATTTTGGGTTCCCCTCCTCCTTTCTTTTTTTTTTTTTTTTTAAATTGTAAAGCACATTATTCAGGAATCAAGACTGAAGACAGTTCATCTGAAGATACTTCCAGACAGCAGCATATATAAACTTAGCAACATGCATGAGAATAGACAAGTCATCTATAAAGACACTCCAGGAGCTTCTAAACCAATGTGAAAGTGGCATCTGGCATGGTGAGATAGCAACTTAAACTTTTCAAGTCTTCTCCCAAATTTATGTTTAAAACTCTGTTAAACAACTGATTATTTAAAGAGGAAAAAAAAAATATGTTGCACCGGTTGATTATTACCCCATAGAAACTGGAAAGAGGACATAGTTATAAGGTAGAAATGACATGAGGGATAAATTTCCAGGCCATTGTGTAATATGCATAGGTTCATAAAAATCACTCCTAGGTAGGAAAGATTACTCTTAACTATTATTGCTAATAATGATGCATTTCATTGTCTAAGATGCTATCAGTTTTACAGTTACAAAAATTCCATGTGCCAAAAATGTTATCAACTAGTTTTAAGATACCATGATTCAAGATGCAGCACAATTTCAGATAAAGACATTTGTTGTGAATTGTTAAAATATATTAATATTTTCTAGTTTTTACTGTGTTTGGTATTTTATGATGTCAGGAGGTAGGGCAGAGACACACGGGAGTATCATAGGCAGCTCAAACTGGATATTTGGCCTCAGAGCCCAGTTTGGGAAAAAATAATCTAATCTCTAGCTGCATGTATCCAATTTGTATTTTCTACATCTCCCTCCATTTTCTTCCCACAGATGTCATTTTATAAAGAACATTTCCTGTGTCTCCCCCCCTTTTTTTTAAATCAGTCTCACTTTCATTCACATAAAGCTTAAGATTTTCTAAAATTATGAGGTAGAACATCTCACCAAATACCAGTACTTCACTAGCCAAGGCGATTTCACATTAAGAACACTGGTGGGCAGTGTTTAGGAGATATGAATAATTAGTGGTTTCTAAAGAGCAGTGCTCTGAGGGGAGGATGTACAATAACAATAGTCAAGAGGAATTTAAAAACACATGCAGTAAACTGACTTTTCAGGGGTCAATGGAAAGGAAAAAAAAAAAAGAAAGAAACTTGCAGAAAAATACAAGTGGGAGCACTTGCAATTGTAGTCCACTTGCAAAGTGAAGAGACTGTTTTCCCGCCATATATTTTTTTTTTTTTTCTCTTCTTGGACAGTGGGAGGGTAGTGTTGATATAGTGAAGCTATGCCATCCTTATTTACAATAACATTTCCTGTCTCTAAAAAGGAAGAAAGGGCTTCTCTGATGTGTCTGCTGTGGTACCTCCTCAATTGCCATTACTTCCTCTCCACCCATACTGAATATTCTTAAACTCTAAAATCTCTGCTGTACCTCACAAACAGTGAGGTACAGAATGAATCATTCCTTCACGGCGGCCGCCTGGTCCTCTTGAAGAGTACCTGTATTCTAGATGGCATCATAACCCAGACTTGTCGCTGGTTCTCTGAGTTTGCCAAAGTCAAGCAGATTAGGAGGTGGTACTGAGTATATACCTGGAGAATTTGATATGCTGTATTTAATTGCACCCACTAAAAATAAAGGATAACTAAACTGTCTATGTAATGCTGTAGTTTCAGATGAATAGCACTGTCTAATCTCTTGAAATGAAGACTAAAGTTGCAATCTGATTCCATCACTTGGACTTTAATTTGACATTTTACAAAGTAGGTAATAATAACAGGAAAGAACAGTAAAACATCTGTGGCTCCATTTTCTCTTTCCACAAATTTTACACAATGTGTTTATTAACAGAAGGCTCCATAAAATGATTTATGGAAATTATTTATATTTATGTGCCCTGGAATGTTATTGTGTGGCAACATGAGGAGCAATGTGAGAAGCAAGAACTTCTCATTCATTCATTTTACTCAGTAAATATTCTGTCTGTGCCTATGACGAGCTAGAAACTGATAACACGGAAGCCAAGTCAGATTGAGGTAATAATGTAAGGATGAAGACTAGCTGATAATCTACTTAAATCAAATCTTGCTTATTGAAATCTACAACCATAAGCTCAATGAAAGCATGAGAGTCTCTATCGCTATTTCTTTAGTTTGCTTTATCAAGTGCAATTTTGTAGGTCACAACTTTGGGGTGATCCTCTGGCCTCCATCATGAGGATGAAAATATAACATGAATTATCTTTAGTGATAAAGAACAGTTACCAAAATAGAGATGACTCAACTTCTGCACAGTGAAGCTATGTTGTAATGGAAATTGGCTTTCAGCTGCTGTGCCATGTAATTTTATAATACATTTTAGAACATTTAACCTACCTGCATTTATTCAGCTATGTCTGCAATAGTGAGAGGTAGTGCTGTTGTTACAGATTCTGAGAAAGCTACTTATGTGCTATTAATAAACAGAAGCAAAAAGGACTTCTTTCTTCACTGGTGGTCTCTTCCAGCTATTCAAAAAAATCTGCTCAGTCTAAAAATGTCATCAATCACAAGGATTATTTGTTTTTTTTTTGTTCATGATCAATACGTGGCTTTTACTAAAAAGCACAACTTTGAAAATGTCCAAAAAGGAGAGATTCCGTTCCACATCAAAAATTTCTAAAAAAATTTTGAAGCTGAAAGGAATGCTCACAAATAATCTGATGCCAGTCTTATTTTTAGAAGTCATGCATAGGGGTGCCTGGGTGGCTCAGTGGGTTAAAGCCTCTGCCTTTGACTCAGGTCATGATCTCAGGGGTCCTGGGATTGAGCCCTGTATTGGGCTCTCTGCTCAGCGGGGAGCCTGTTTCCCTTTCTCTCTCTCTCTCTCTCTGTGCCTGCCTCTCTGCCTACTTGTGATCTCTCTCTGTCAAATAAAAAATCAAAAATCTTTAAGAAAAAAAAAAAAGCCATGCATAAATAATATAATAAAGAATACGGAAATTTTCTGTGCAAGAGAGACAGAGAAAGACTGAGATGTCCATTTTAGCCATTTAGCAATGGACTGTTATTGGGAATGTAAATTGGTGCAGTCACTATGGAAAACAATGTCGAAGTTCCATCAAAAAACTGAAACTTGAAATACCATACAATCCAGCAACTTCACTTTTAGGTATTTATACAAAGAAAACAAAAACACTAATTCAAAAGGATATACACACGCTGTGTTCATATAGCATTATTTACACTTTAGCTCAATGGAAAATGCATGAATTTATCATTTGAAATGGCTTTAAATCTCCATCTTTACTATATATTTGAGAGATTGTGAGCAACGTTTTTGTCTTATTGAGCCTAGTATCCTCCTGTATAAAAAGGTATAAAATAACAGATGCCATATTCTGGGTTGTTGTAAGGACCAAATGATCTGGGCTATTTAGACCATTTAGTGCATTGTCTGGCACATCATTGGTACTCAAAACATGGTGTGTCCATGATTTATGCAAGTTATGTAAATTACATGATATGTTTAAGAGATGGTTATAATGTTTTTTGTGTGTTCGGTGTTACATGTGTTTTGTAACACATGTATCATGTGTTTTGTTACACAAACACTATCCTTATGACAGGATTGTTTTGTGTTTTGTGTGTTACATACAGTCTGTGTCTTCAGTTGATCCAAACTACTAGATTCATGGTAATCTGTTAAGGTATCATTGAAAATAGCCTGTACAGATCAGAGTAACTAAATACTTTGATCAAATCACACAAAATTCTCCTTGGAAACAAAATAAAACAGTTATGGTTTAAAGTAAATTAATATGAAACAGTATCAACAGTGTATGCCTCTGTGTGATTCAGGATCTCCTATTTGAGAACCCAAAGCATTAAGGTGATGTCTATATTGGGAAGGAAATGACACTCCCCTCCAATTCTCAAGGGAAAAACTCTAGTTGGGACTTTCACATGTGTATCTTCTGCTGTCCTGACATCTGCCATGTCCTATTTTGCATAAGCCATGGTAGATTCTTGTCAAATCACCGCAGTGATAACGTAACCATCTGAAACATTAACAGAAGACTTTCTTCTGGCATCAGCAGTCACACTACGTGCCAGTCAAATTTGCTTATTAAAATAACTTAGTTTTTATTCTGACTATTCAACTTCGCCATTTGAACCCTTGAGTAGTCTTATTGACTCTTCACTGCTATTAACAAGTCTTAATCGCTCCGAGATTCTGCACAGTAGGGTATTGCAATCAGAGCAAATTCCCCATTTGATTCCAGCACAGAAGTTACCAATGAAACTAACAGAGTGGTAATACAAAATTCTCTAACTTCATCTCCTTTTCTACCACTTCTCTGTGAATAAAAATGAAACCATCATATGGACCTATTTGTAAGCTGCTATTTCTTGAATTTGCAGTGGGTATTAATATCCAGTATCCCTAAGGATTTGAACGTACCCCAAAGAGGTTACTATTACTTTAAAATTAAAAGCATCCCAACAATCAGAAGTTTTGCTTTTCAAAGTATATGACTTGTACATCTGGTTACCCAATCCAGTTGAGAGGAAATTGTTGTAATAGGCTCAGGTTGCACCATAGTGTGACATCTGTTCTACAGTATGCAATCTGATTCTGGATATGAACCCTTGAAATAAAGCAATTATGCTTTCATTAAACTCAAAAAAATTTCCATCAGCTGATATTTGGTCACAAATAACAAACAATAATTAAGTCATCTGGATTATTTTCAAGTGGTCTTTCCTGATGTTTGGGGGGTTAGTTTTATGACAGGATTGGGTATTTCTCTTTATCAGAAGTATGCTCTTCATAATATCATTCCATTAGTTGATTTCTCTTTTGCAACTGAAAAATGCCATTTTGTACTCCCTCCTCATTGCCTTATTTTTCAAAACAACAATATTCTTGGGGTTTAAGAAAGGGTTAAATCATAAAAGAACATGCTCGCTAGAGTCAATGGGCACTGATTTATGACAAGCACTTTTAGTCAATTATTGTCTGGAAGACTAAATGTACCTCCTGGGTCCAGAACTTAGTCATACAAAGTGTCTGGCTCACGTTGCCAGAATTGACCATTAATTATGATGACCGCAGGTGGCCATCCATGTATATCTTAGCTTTTTCTGGAAAATGTGCAACATGAGAACTATTAGAGGTAAAAGTCCATCGGTGGAAGAATAAGGAGAAAAATACTGCAAACTTGAAAGACCCTTTAAAGTGTCTAATTCAAATTCTTTGATTTAGAAATCAGAATAATACCATCAAGCACACACATCTGGTATGTTGCTGCTTCAAGTCGAGGAACCTGTCCTCTCTGCTCTGTGTTAGGTGTTCTCAACCCAGAGGGCACATTATAATTATCTTCAGTGCTTTTTAAAAATAAGTATTATTGGTCCCCCTTCCCATAAAGAATCTGATTTAACTGATCTACAATGGGGCCTCTCATGTGTTTCTTAAAAGCACTGGTGAATTCCAATATGCCTTCTCCAATGATCTCTGTTTGTACAATCAGGATAAATGTTTCTCTTCTCTTAGGATCAGAAAGAGTTTATTCTTATTTTGAGAAATGCATGCTCTGGACACTGAGGATCATATGTAATACATTCTCTTGTTGTCTTGGCTATTGGAATGCTTAAAGTGAAGTCAGCAGTGAATGATCCATGAATGCATGCTTTTCCGGGGCATGCATTATTTTCTGGTTTAGTTTCAGGGTGCTACATTTTCTTTCTTTTGCATTTTCCCTGCATTTAAATGCAATATTTGTTAATTGAAATGTAGTATTTGTTAATTGCTGTTTTGTGTTTTATTGGAAGCTAGCTTCGGAGAAGAGCTTGGCACATCACAAAAGGTAAGGAACTAGATTCCTAACAGTGGAGAAAATATAAGACAAATATATGATTAAGAGCCCTGGGAGTCCTAAAGAAAATTTGAATGGCTCTATCTCTGTTGTTTATGAAAGTCCTTTAGTGCGGACAAAAATGAGAGACAAGGGCACATATATAATAGGAACAGTGAGCTAAGTTTTATGAGTGAGTGGGAAAAGGAGAAACAAGAATTGGAAAGTAGAAAGCATGGAAGTTGAATTTTGGGAAGAAGAGAGGAAGGGAAACAAAATGGTGTGCTTGTTTTGGATTACATCCAACAACCATGATCCTGAGTCTCAAGAAAATGATTGCACCAACTCTGGAATTCCTTGGTTTCTGACAACATCCTCACCTGGAGACCATTCTGCATCAATAATTCTTTATTTTCAGTGGTTCTAAGACTTGCCTCTTACCACTTATAAAGATGGGGTTTACATTTTTATATGAAACAATTTTAGATGACTACCTAAATGCACTTTGGGTAAGAAAGTATTATGGTGGTATTGATGACTGTTATTTTGTGTTACCATCAGTAAAACAAACAGTTTTATTGATATGAAATATCAATAATTTTTACACATATGCAAGTCTGGGAAGATACATGTAAATGTCAAAACACATTCATTTGAATCCAGAATATAGACAATTAATGCCATTTCATCCCCATTGTTTTGATACTATAGGTTTTAAGAAAATCAAAGAGAATTAAACTTTCATATGGTTTAGTATATTTATAAGCATACCTTGTTCATTGTGTTTTGCAGAAATTGTTTCTTTTTCCTTTTTTTACAAATTGAAGCTTTGTGGCAACTCTGCGTGGAGCAAATCTGTGGGCATCACTTTTTCCACAGCACTTTCTCACTTTGTGTCTCTGTCACATTTTGGCAATGCTAGCAATATTTCCAACTTTTTAATTATCATTACATATTCATTTTCTGTGATCAGTGATTTTTGATGTTAATATTATAATTTCTTTAGGGCATTTAATATTAAATGTTCCCATATAAGACAACAAAATTAACCAGAAATATTGTGTATTCTGAATACTCCACCAACCAGCTATACTCCTTTGTCTCTCCCTCTTCTCCCCTAGTCCCTGAGACACAATACTGAAATTTAGCCACTTCATAACCCTACATTGGCCTCAGTGTGTTCCAGAGGAAGTGAGAGTCCCATGTCTCCACCTTAAATCAAAAGCTAAAATTATGAAGCTTAGTGAGGAAGGTATGTTGAAAGCTGAGCTAGGTTGAAAGCTTTGCCTCTTGCACCCGTTAGCCAAGCTGTGAATGCACAAGAAAAAATTCTTCATGGAAATGTAAAAGTACTGCTCCAGTGAACACATGAACGATAAGAAAGCAAAACCGCGTTATTGCTGATATGGAGAAAGTTTCAGTGGTCTAGGCAGAAGATCAAACCAGTCACAACATTCCTTTAAGCCAAAGCCTGATCCAGAGCAAGACCCTAACTTTCTTCAATTCTGTGAAGGCTGAGAGAGGTGAGGAGGTTGCAGATGAAAGCTTGAAGGTAGCAGAGTTTGGTTCACGAGGTGTAAGGAAAGAAGCCATCTCCATAACATAGAAGTACAAGGTGAAGCTACAAGTGCCGATGTAGAAGATGCAGCAAGTTCTCCAGAAGATCTGACTGTAATAATTCATGAAGAAAGAGCTACACTAAAGAACAGTTTTTCAGATGGATGAAACAGACTTCTTTTGGAAAAAGATGCCATCTAGTACTTTCGTAGCTAGAAAAGAGAAGTCCATGCCTGGCTTCAAAGGTGCAAAGGACAGGTGGACTGTCTTGTTAGGGGCTTAGGCAGGTGGTGACTTGATGTTGAAGCCAGTGTTCATTGGCCATTTCAAAAATCTTAGGGCCCTTAAGAATTATGCTAAATGTGCTCTGCTTATGCTGTATAAATAGAACAACAAAGCCTAGATGACAACCAATCTGTTTACAGCATGGCTTACTAAATATTTTAAGCCCACTGTTGAAATCTACTCTCCAGAAACACATATTTCTTCAAAATATTCTTCAAAATATTACTGCTCATTGACAGTGTACCCGGTCACTCACTTAAGAGCTCTGAGAGAGACATACAATGAGATTAATATTTTCATGTCTGCTAACACAGCCAGTGATGCATTCTGCAGCCCATGGATCAAGTAATAATTTCATCTTTCCAATCTTATTATTTAAGAAATACATCATATAAGGCTATTGCTGCCATAGAAAGTGATTCCTTTGATGAATCTCAGCAAAGTAAGTTGAAAACTTCTTGGACAGGATTCACCACTCTAGATGCCATTAGGAACTTCTGTGATTCATGGGAAGAGATCAACATAACAACATGAACAGGAGTTTGGAAGAAGTTGATTCCACCCCTCATGGATGACTTTGAGAGGGCTAAGACTTCAGCAGAGGAAGTAACTGCCCATGTGGTAGAAATAGCAAGAGAACTAGAAGTGGAGCCTAGAGATGTGACTGAATTGCTGCAATCTCATGATAAAATTGTAATAGAGGAGCAAGTGCTTTTTATGGATGAGCAAAGAAAGTGGCTTCTCAAGACAGAATCTACTTCTGGTGAAGAGGCTGTGAAGATTGTTGAAGTGACAAGAAAGGATTTAGAATATTACAAAAACTTAATTGATAAATCATTGGCAGCATTTGAGAGGACTGACTCTAATCTTGTAAGAAGTTCGACTTGAGGTAAAACACTGTCAAAGAGTATTGCATGCTTCATGAAAGAGAGAGGTAATTGATGCGGCAAACTTCATTGTTGTCTTACTTTCAGAAATCACCACAGCCACCCCAATATTCAACAACCACCACCCTGATCAGTTAAAACCCATCAGCACAGAGGTAAGATTGTAAGATGATGTTAAGCATTTTTATTGATAATGCATTTGTAATTAAGGAATAGACAATCTTTCAGATATAATGCTAGATTTAATAGACTACAGTATAATGTAAGCATAACTTTTATATGCAATGGGAAACCAAAAAACTTTTTTCACTCGCTTTGTTCAATATTTGCTTTATTGTAATGATCTAGAACCAAACCTGCTATACCTCCGAGGTATGATGGTATAAGTTTTAATAAACTTTTATGTAGTTCCATTTATCAACATTAATTTCCTCTGCTAAGATCTTACATTGATTCAATATGGAAATAAAATTGCTCTGCACCAAAGACCAGAAAAATGGCTTCAAACTGATTCTAATAAAAAGCTGTTATTTTAACACTTATGGGTTATAATCCATTGTGATTTTGTGACTTTTTAATCAGCAACAATTTTAGTGGCCCCATTCATGTCTGGTGTTTGAATTTTAAACGAAACAAAGGTGGCAGCCTAGTTCACTACTTTCTAGCTAGCAATTAAGAGTTTTCGTCATGTAACACATGCTCAAGAAAATGTTACAGAATTAACAAAGATAAGCTTTCAGAGTGAAAGTTGATACTAAGGAAAAGTAAAATTAAAATATTAAGAGAATAAATAAGTACAAATGGATACTAGCATATTTGAATTTGGTTTCTGAAATTAAAATCCTTGCAAAATTTAGAAATAACTGATAGATTTTGAGAGTAAATAAAATGAGAAAACAAGCATTGAAAAATTAGACTTATTTTCCTTAAATATATGTTAAATACATCAAAACAAATAATTTCATCAAATACATCATTAGTATCTTGGACAGCAACAGGACTAGACTTTAATAACTAATTTTCGCTCAGTTTTACCCTTTATCCTCCATTGAACTTCCCAACAATTCTATGAGATAGACATAGAATTTAACATTAAGGAATCTAAGGTTTAGAATTAGAAGGCCTTGTGGCTAAAGTTTGATCTGCTCCAGGACTGGGGTTTTCTGTAGTGCACCTTTCTGCTAGATATTGGAAAAATGATTCTCATCAAACTGACTTCATTGATGCTTATCAAATATCAAATATAAATATGTCTAATATAGAATAAAATATAAATATAAATAAAATATATATAAAATAAAATATAAAATAGAAATCTATTTATAGCATAAAATCTAAATATATCTAACGTAAATGTTCTAGCACAAAATAAAAGATATCTGTAGTATCTGAACTGGAAAAAGTAGGAGAGCTCTCCAAGAAGGTGTTCCTTCCGTCTTGGGCTTATAGATTTCAAAAAGTCACAAAAGATCTAGGAGGGAAGGAAAGGGGACATTCTGCTGGCCAGATAGAATAGCAGGCTGAACTCTGGGGGACTGATACAAAGGGAGAGATATATCATCATATACATGTAGCCTCCCCTGTGATAGAGGCTTCCAACCGAAGTCCTATACAGTTCAAACTCATTTAAAGATATGGCTGTTACACGCTCAGGCAGACTAGAAAAGGGAAACTGAAGAAGAAATGCATCCTTATACTTAGGTGCGTCCTAAGCATTAAGAACCTGTGTATTGTGGGAGACGGAACCCTGCCAGAGAACACACTTCCCATTTCTACTCATGAGGAAACGGCTTCTGTATTCCCCTGTAGGGCAGTAGTAACTGTCACAGTGGAACTCCCCTTAGCCCAAGAGAGACAAAAAGGTTGCCTTTTAGGAGCTTTCTAGAAAAATGTGTAAAGAGGAAATGCAAATAGAACTCTTTAGAGCGATAATTCTCAACCTCTGTTTTGCCACACAATTTCCAAAAGAGATGTTTAATTTGCTTTAAAAATAGTGGGCTAAACAAGATGGAATCTGGCCGGAAACAAACCGTAAGAGACTCTTAATCTCACAAAATGGAGTTGCTGGGAGGTGGGAGGGTAGGGTGACTGGGTTATGGACATCGGGGGAGGGTATGTGCTATGCTGAGTGCTGTGAAATGTGTAAGCCTGATGATTCATAGACCTGTACCCCTGGGGCAAATAATACATTATATGTTAATAAAAATAATTTTTAAAAATAGTGGACTTATTTTTTCAGGAAACAAGAAGAAAATGTTTTTAAATGAAGCACAAAGAGTGCTACAACTTTGTAAAAATTTTAATAGTTTCTTAGGAACAATAATCCTTGTTTTTGTCGTCATGAACTGTTCAGGTGAGAAGGGCCTTGCCATAACACCATCTTACTATTGGTGTTATCATTACTAAAGAAAATACAGTCCAGGTAAAGAACCAGTGTCCATTAATCTTGAGCCACCTCAGTTAATTAGTGAAATATTCATACAATTTATAAAATATTCATACTAGGAGATATCTATAGTTCTGGGAACCAGCACACATATTAAAAGCGTAAAACATTGGGCACTTGCTATATACCAAACAGACATTGAAGGAGTAAAAATGTCAACTATCCTAAATCCCACTGTGAACGACTTTTATCATTCACTGTAAAAGAATGCTAATAGAGTGTCCAGAGAATACTTTTGTATATAGATCCAATGTTTCTTGTGATTCATTCCACTTACATTTTAAAGCTGTTGAGAGAAGGTGAGTATGGTATGCATCAGGGAGAAAAACATGCAAAGAAGACATGCAAATGTTCTGCAATTCACGACGTACTTTCCTTACACAAAAATGAGACAAAGTAGGAAACACTATCTCAGCGACCACGTTCTTTCAAACTAAAAATCTCTCGTGTTTTTCAGTTATTTAAAGCCCACCTATCACTTTGACCCCATTACTTCCAAAAATTAGTTCTTCTGGACACTTAATCACTACTTTAAAGGTTTATCCATAGACTTAATGGAGGGGGGGGTGTTCACAGATTTTCAGATTCCTCCTCTTCTGTGTTTGACATAAAAACAACCAGAAAATGAAAATTCTGTTAAATCAGACATTCATTAGTCTCCCTAAATGACTTTAAAGGAAAAATCTAAGGTGCCTCGTTAGCGCAGTAGGTAGCGCATCAGTCTCATAAAGGAAAAATCTATCACACACCATAGTACAATGTAATGATGATAGTAAAAAAAAAAAAAAATGTTCAGTCCAACATGTGTCAATGACTTTCCAAAGCATTTTTTGGAAGACTGTCTAAATATTAGTAGCAAACACCAAAGAACTAGAATTCTTCAAGAACTCATGGTTTGGTCTGAACAAGGTACTTATAAATGAAGTATCTCTCTATTATGATTCTTAGGTTTCTTTCAAGTGTTCTGAATTAATCATTTTTACCTTTTCAATTTTTTTTTGTTCTTCGTTTTTCATACATGATAGGAATGTTGAGGGATTTTAGGCACCTCATTTATTACCAGAGAAGCTCAACAGTCTTAATTAAGAGAAAATATGATTCCTCAATAACAAGTAGGGATTCTTCATGACTAATAGGAAAGGATATCATACCCTATTAGATTATCATCCACACTACCGTTTATACTATGGGCTTTATGGTATAAAATAGTAGACTACACAAGACTTTTTGAAGTCTCAGTCATATATTCAGATTTGCATGTTGTAACTTCTCAAATCTAGAAATAAGTAACGGGAATCTTTTATGGATAAAGACTAAGAGAAGCATTAATGCAAAATAGTCCAGTTCAAAGTCAAATTACTACATGATGGTTATTGTACTATTCTTTATAGCATATAAAATATACTAGTATAATGAATGAAAAGTCTCCCTAAAGTGTTTAGAAAGTCATTTCAATGACATTTCTCAGACTTCAGAAGAGATGATATATCTGTCAATAAAATGACACCAAAATCATATTTTATAAGGATTTTAGATTAACACGTGCTTTTGAAGGATGACATTATAGGATCTTAATATCTATAATCAGAAAGTCTTTTGCTCTTAACTTGCAAAGCAATAAGTTTAAGAATTAATTTTGTCTGCTATAAAGCTGGCTTGCCTTTAATCTTCAGATTTAATAGGTCTCTTTTTGCTGAATGTTTTAGGCAGGTAATTGAGGAAATAGTCCACGTTCCATTTCAGTCAACATAAAATGACATTGAAATGTCTTCAGATGTTTCCAGGAAACTCATGCTAAACAGTCTCTGTTATATTTGATATTGAATAACAGCAGAAATCCGTGTCTCTAATAAAGGCTTTCCTAAGATTTTATGTAATGAAGCTATATGCTCATGTTAACTTGCTTGACTCATTAAGATGTCAAAAAACTAAGCATATATAAAATGCATATAAATTGATATGTGGCTTTATGATGATTTGTACAATGGAGGGCATCACACACGCCATATGTTCTTTCCTCCAAATGAAATTTCTAGTGTAATTTTGAAGCCAAATTCCTAAAAAACAAACCACGACAAAACAAACAATCCGGAATATTGTCCTTGGTTTGCTCTGATGGACATCTTGATTCAGGCTTTCTGCCACTATTTATGTCAATGGAAATCTTGAAAAATCATCTGCTCAGTAAATTTTGTAAAGTGCACAAAAAATATGCATGGAACATCGGAAGCCAGCAAATGACCCTTTCCAAAATAGATCCTTCCAGGAATCTTTGAGACTGCTCACATTTAGAAACGGCAGTGGTTACATTAAGGACTTATGAAAGGGGTCCAATTTTGAAATGCTTTCAATGCTTGTGGATAACTGGCAACTTCTTTCTCTTTTATTAAACGTACTCTGCCAGAAAAGCCTTCTTCAGTCAAAACAAACTTCTACTTAAGAGCAGTTTTTTCCTAAACATTTTCATAAAGTAAATAGTGAAGCAGCTTTTTATCCCCCCCCACCCCCGCCCCGTCTCATTTTCTGATAGGAAGTGAGAGTCTAGTTTGGCAAGGAACAACTGTGATTTTGGCTTTCTTTTTAAATTTAGTTATTCTTTCAAGGTTCTGAATTTTGTTATATAGGTGCCTAGAGGCCAAGAGAAGCATTTTTTATACATACAAAGTAGATAAACAATGGAGGAAAGATGCTCTAATGGACCGATTCTCTGCTCCCCTCCCCTAGGCTACAGCATTTTATCTGTTCTGCAAGTATTACAGTTGATCTGAAAAGACTTCTTAGACCATCGTTTTTAGACTTAGCGTTCTTTTTTATTCAATTTCTTGTTTTCAACAGATGAAAATTGTATGCTTAAACTTTCTGTCAGTCCTTCATTTTCTGAATGAGAAATGATAATTTTTAGAAAGATAAAATGGGTTTATCTTGGCAGTTACTTAAATCTACTTACAGTATTTTTTTTTTCAACAGCACAGGTGGGAATGGAGTAAGAGGGGAGAGTGAGATGTCTGCATCATACATACCAGCCCATCGCATATATTTATTAGGATAGCACTAACATGCTGTTGCATGTGGTTGCATCTAACCACACACCCTGTGCTGTTGCTGGAGGGAGAACACGCTCCTCTCACTTAAAGTGATCTCTTGGGCTAATGTTCACAGCTGTGTTAATGAGATTGAAGAGGGTACCGCATTCAGTGTTGTTGTTGTTGTTGTTGTTGTTGTTGTTGTTTTATTTTTATTTATTTATTTATTTGACAGACAGAGATCACAAGCAGGCAGAGAGGCAGGCAGAGAGAGAGGAGGAAGCAGGCTCCCCGCTGAGCAGAGAACCCGATGTGGGGCTCGATCCCAGGACCCTGAGATCATGACCTGAGCCGAAGGCAGCGGCTTAACCCACTGAGCCACCCAGGCGCCCCTTGTTGTTGTTGTTTTTAACCAAAAAGGAATAACAACTAAGATGGAGTGATTTTGAAAGAAGGCAAGGACATCTGGGGACTCTTCCATGACAGCCAACTTTTCAACAGCCAAAATAATTTCTTTATATTTCAGGGACACATTTACAAGCAGAGACTACTGTTCCTTTTTTTGCCCTCATTACGTATTAGACAAATACCTTCACAGATGAACTGCTAAGAAATAACTGGGGTCTGGGCCAGTTCTCTTGCTTTTTTGGTCTGTAAACTCACAGTCCTAGTATTCCATCCTACTCCTCCAATTCGCTCCATCCCCCCCGGTAAATGAGCATGCATTACATGCAGGATAAAACTATCATATCCTTAAACAAATGTCCTTTTCAAAAAGTATAATATAAAACAGACCTAGAGAGTCTGCTGCTATAATGATTTCATGTTTTGCTGATCCTGTCCTTTTCTTCTGAAAGGCTTTTTAGTGGTCCCCAGTGAAAAGTTGAGATCAGCATTTAAATGCGGGTCTATCTTTTTAACATACTTTAAGTCCTCAGAAGTCACTAAGTCTCAGTGGCTTTGAGAATTTATAAGCATATCTAGGATGTTAAGAATACTTTCCATATCTTTTTTTTTTCCTGCAAAATTACATTAATTGGAATTTGTATTTTTTCTTCCCCTTTGTGATTTGAAGGAAACATACTACAGAATAAGATTTGTTCAAGACCATTTCTGTGTGTGAAGCAGCCTCCCCAGACAGTTAGGGACCAATTATAGGAATTTCCTCTATTCTTTGGAATTTTACAGCTGATGTACACTGCTTCTTCTCCTAGGTAACAGCAGCGTGCACATGTGCAATGAGACACAGAAAAGGAAAAAAAGAAAAAAGTAAAAAGTAATTATGTTGTTCCTTGTTATATGCAATAACCAGCATTTGGTTAGAATGCTTGTACAAGTTTTAATTTTAAATGAGAAGATTAAGGCAAAGGAAACCAACATTCTCTTTAAAATTACCACTTTTCTGAATCAATCAACATATTCATTTGCATTTAAAACTTGGCATTTCTTGCTTCAGTCATATTTTTCTTCCAGGTCCTTTGAAGTCCTTCTCTACATTCTTTACACTTGTCATCAAGACATTTTTATTTACCATTAAAGTCTTAAAAAAAATTGATCAAGGCCCGGAGGTTTCATGTTCCTCAAGGTTTGAGTTTACATGTTAAATTGCAAAAATACAGCCACAGAAAACTATCCAGCGATGAATGTAATAAATAGGCAAGTTCCTTTGATCATCAAAAGTATATTACATTAAGTTTTTGATTCCTTCAATACAAAACTATCCCATGATCTTATCAGTTCTATTTAAGAATGGAATCATCCAAAGAAACAAACTTTTTTTGAGCATCTATGATAGGGCTGCAAGTAGGATGCAGCAAGCAGGGCTATAGTTTTCCTCCTCAAGCTGGTACTCCAACCTCAGCACCCACTGCTCTGCCCTTATCTACTGTATGATGCCAGTAAGCCCGCAACCGTATTTATGGAGCAACTATATGCCATCAACGTTGCTAGATCTTTTGAGGGAATATTAACATGAGGGATTATGTGGGAAAGTCCTAAGACAGATCTGTCCTTCTAGAATTTGTGATCCTTCAAAAGTTACCTTCATACCATCAGTATGGATTCAGCAAACATAACATAGCAAGGATAAGGGCTCCTGCTGCTGATGGCCTCACCTGAATTCTCTCCTTCAACCCCCAGTTCTGTCATATCAAATATGTCATTTTTAATATGTCTAAGTCTCATTTTATTTATGAAAGGTATACAATAGTACCTACTTTACAGGTGTGATGGTAATTCAATGAGATATCTTAGTTCAAGCACAGTGCCTGTGTTACTATGGTCATCATCCTTATTTTCACAAGAAAGGAAAGAAACAAACCGCCACTTTCATGAAAAACACAATAGCATTAAAGGGAAAATCAAACAATAAATATTAATAGCCATGAGTTTTTATTTGATATCTTTATGATTTCTTATTACCCTAAAATCACCAAGAAATTACAATTTTTACTCCCATAAAGAAAACCTAAAAGCTTTTACTTCCTATTAAAACCTAAGATTATTAACTTTAAAACAAGGCAATGTCAATAGTAACAAAATTGCATTGGTATAGTTTTAAAAATTCTGCATTTACCTAGACATTTTCACACAAATTAATCTATTTAATCCGTACAAACACCCTGTTTGTATGTTTACCCTGATTGTATGTTTATCTCTGTTTTAACAAAAGAAGAAACTAAGACTCAAAGCTACAGAACTTCTTAGTGGCAGGAATATCTAATATTCACCTTTAATGCCCAAATTCTGAAAATAAATGCTTATAAGGGTTATACGTAGGCAGGAATATTTTCAGTCCATATTTTATTGGTAAAACAATATTGTAGTTTTAATCAAAACAAAAAGTCTAAGGTATTGCTTTCTATAACAAGTCCAAAAAAATCATAACTAATAGAGACCATTAAATTTATTAAGGCATATTTTGACTGCTTTGGCAAGTAAAACAAATGCATAATCAAAATATCTTGAATGAATGTCAATAAAATATAATCATTGGTTTCTTATTCATTTCCGTGGCCCCATGTTGCTTCCCCAACCTTAGTTTTGCTAAATCAATGAAGTATAATTTATTTAAGTCATGTGATTCTTAACCACAATACACCAAAATAAGTGCCTGTCATTATATCAAGGAGTGAGAATAATGATTTGTTAATAAGTAGAAAGCCATTTACAGTGAATGCGTATTTGTTTTTAACTTACCAAAAAAACAAACCCTGGAAAACAGAGCAACTAGAACTTTTTCCTTGTAAGCATCGGCATTCAGTGCTGTTCTTTCATCTGACAAGAACCTCAGGAAGACCATATCTTTTCCCTGCACAATTATTCCCAAGCAGAGTTAGTAACTAATCATTTTGTAATCCAACCCACCTGCTTACACTAGATTAACCATGTCTCACCAATTTTAATTGTGACTCTCACCTTCCCCAAACCTTCCAATTACTCTCCATTGTACACTCCACAAACAAAACTTAATCTATGGAAAAACTGGTTTCAACATTCACCACATATGACTTCCGCTGTACATGGTCTTGTCCTCTGCCTTTACCTATTTTAACCCAGAAAAGTCCTCCACTTTTTCGAAGTATAGTGAAAGGTTCATCCTTTTCTTGATGGTCTCTTTGGCCTTTCTATTCAAAATTATTCATTCTATGGATATCTAGGATTCTTTTTTTTAATCTCTGAACTGTCTTGAAATAGGACCACTTATTGTGTCTTCTGCTACTACTAGAGAAAAACTTCTGACGAGAAAGACAGAATCCTTTCTCGTTTTTATACTCTCCCATTGCAGCATAATACAACACTTTGCATATAGCAGGTGACCAAAAAAAAAAAAAAAAATACTTGAAGAAAAAAATAACATTTCTTCCTTCCTCTCTATGGCTATTAATATTTAATGTAGTGAAGGAACATGACTGTATTCCCTAACTCCCTCGCCATTTCTCCTTATGGGTTGCTGGATGTGGGTGTATGTGTCTGAACAGTACAAGGGGATAGAGTTAGTTTCTTCTGGAAAATCAATAGCTATAACTTCTTTCATGATTGGTTTGAGAGAAATGGGCATGATTCCGAGTTGGGTAGGAAATCTAAGAGGAAGCACTGCATTCTACAGTCCTATAACGTTAGAACTGGAAGACCTCATCTGATCCAAGGCCTCATTTCCCACAGCAACTAACAATGGGGAATATTGCCCTTTCTGAAGCTGGGAAAGCTTTTTGCTCAATACTTTGAGGAAGAAAAAAAATTATCTTTTCAGTCGATCAAAACTGAGGCAAATAATAATCAGGAGAAAAATGTCACTAAGCTCAGGGACTTAAGGCTTTTAAGGCCTTGTAAAGACCTCAGAAAGTAGTGACCAGAATAGAGCTAAAGGGAACATCTGCACTCAATTTGGGATCACACCCATTTTTAAATCACCATGGCTTGGGTGCACTCAGGCTTCCCGTATCGTCACTGGGCCAAAGAGCACAATGTGTTGCAGGATGATGCACGTGAAGTAAAAAATTCTTAAGGATATGTTTCGCTTCTTAAAACACTTATCCCAAATTACATAAGAGAAATTGTAGTATTTCACAAATGCCCCAAACTTTCATCTTCTCGTATGTAGAGAACTTACAAGATCTTTTGTGTTGCACTATGTTTTAAGAATCACATTTTACATTAAACAAAAGCACAAGCCGCCTTTTGGAAATGAGAGCATTCCATACCGCCACAAGAAACCTGTATGCTTCACTGTCGATAGGAAGCGGAACTCTGCCAAACAGTGAACTAATGAATTAGAACTTGGCAGCTCTCCATGCCTGATACAATTTAGTTCAAATTTATGAAATCTGCTGCTTCCAGAAGTCCATTTGTGCCTAAGGCCTCTCTGTACCTTTCAGAGTAAAAAGCATGACATTGCTAGACTTCTGATTTTACCTCATTGATGAAGAAAGAATTATGAACAACATATGTTTTCTAACCTAAATCTCTTAGCATTTCTTCAATTTTGCAACAACAGTAAATCAGTTGAAATCCGCATCTCTTTGGGTACATAACAGAATACTTCGAAATCTCTGATTAAACCCCTTATACATGACATGCTTAAGCATCTCAAGAAAATACCTGCTGCCTCAAAATGATTGATGCTCTTTTGGAAAGAAGGGAATATCAGCTTTGTTCAAAGGCATGTTGTCTTGTCTTTGTACTCTTAAAACAAAAACAGCACTTTTTTTTTTTCCCCAACAAGATGAAAAAAATAAAGCCTTCTATCAATCAATATGAAAAAGGAGCCATCATTAATGCAAAACGCACTTTACTGGGGGGAACCTTTTTCAAAACTGTACTCAAGAAATAAGCATGAGGAAAATGAGAGAGTTTTACATTGTAAATACCCAGGAAGAGTAAATCTAGGATGTTAATTAAAGGACTGAGGCTTAGATCTCGATGTAGCAGTGCATTCTAGCAAAATGCATATATGATTCTGTCTCTTCCTGTGGATGAGAAGTGGTTAGCTACCTCCTTGGCCCCCAAACCTTGGTGTGGCATTTCACATACCTCTGCAACTAACCCCAGTCAATGCCCCCTGGACCTGCCCTGTGCCTCTTTCTCACCTTGGGACTGTGTGGTCATGCCGTCCACTCCCCTTATCCTTTGTGCCCAAGGGTACATTCACAGCCCTATGACCCAGGCCAAGGTCTTCTTTCTAAACCTTCTTCTCTAATATTGCTAGTTGTCCCTTCCACAATATTAAACACCACTTCTCACAACACATTTACTTGTTTAAACATATTGCAAAATAGTGAGCTCTATGAGCTTCTCACCTATGAAAGCTATATCATTTTCATCCTTGTATACTTTGAAATACCTTACACACTTAGGGGATTCCACAGATGCTGATGAAGATCATACAATTAAAAAAAAAATCTTTAATATCTATCCTTTTGCTTCCCCAGGGTTTTTTTCTTTCTATGACATTTTTATCTACAGTTACTGGAGATTTACCATTTGTTGTAAAAAAAATACATTTACAGTATAATAGGCACTGATGAAAAATTTAGTTCACCCTGAAATAACTAAATCGCCAAAGGAAATCATTTTGTATGAATGACAAAAGCAATAGCAGTCTCATTTGGCCTTGTTGTGACCTTAAAATTAAAGACACACAATGAACACACACATAGACTTTGGCATCTTGCTCAAGGCATATATTGTTTTATGCAACTAATTTAAAAGGAATTGGTGCATTGAATTGAAACAAATGTAGGGAGGAAGAATAAAAATAAACAGAAACTTGAAATGACAAAAAGTTCTTAAAGAAGATGTAAAAAGTAAATGTATAAAATAATCCACTGACAGTTTAGAATATGCCAGAGACACTATCTTGCTTTGGTAACTTCTGCTATATTAAGAAATGTTATTCTATAGTGATTTCTTTTTACCTAATTTCTATTGTGTTCTCTTAATGTGTCTTTTGTCAAAGGGGTTTTGCTGCTTATGCATGTGATTTTCAATTTTGTGTTTTGGCATCCATTCCCAGCTTATTGGGTATTTCACGGTTTCTCTCTAATCTGCCTTTTAAAACTCATCTCTGTTATTTTTCAGGAGCAAACTAAAACTGTCTGGACCTGAAAGCAATAGGCCAGCAGGCCCAAGTAATTCCAGCATCACTTTTAAATCTTTCAAAAGTTTTTCAGAGACAGTTCACTGCTTCAGGCTTTTCTAATATTTTAAAATCTGTTATAAGACTTTGGCTAAGTGATTACTTGATATTACTGTAGCAGAGGCTGCAGCATGACAGAAGCCTGGGAAGATTTCCACATAGGAAAGTCAGAGGTGTAAAAAACACAATTTCTTTATGTCACGATTGGATTATAATCTTCATCGTCATCACCAAATGTACGGAAAGCAAACATTCTTGTATTTTTTTATAACAATGGAGCATACGCTAGACGCATGATGTGTTCCATTAGGCGATTTCATTTTTAAGCCATCTTCTATTTACCTCCCAGGGCCAGTCCCCTTTTTCCTTCTGTATTTGCTGAGGAATTACTCACTGTTGACAGAAGTTAGATACCCTCAAGGAAATATCCAGAATACTAAGAACTGTACAAAGAGGAGTAAAACATTGGACTCTGAAATAACCAATAAAAGGAAGCTGTTTTATGGAAATTTAAAAAAAAAAAAAAGCAATACCAAACTCATCTGCCTTTAGGTATCTGAATTCTATCAATAACTAAGAATCCAACTCAAATACTAATACAACAGGCAAACATGTGACAGTTTCAGAGCTTCTGAACGTGTTCTTACTGCCTGGAACATCCACTTCCCTGATTTTCATGCGGCTGGCCAATTTCGTCCTTCAAGGCTCAGCTCCAAGACCACATCATTAAGGAGGCCAGCCTGTATCATATGTCCTTCTTCTCAATCTCTAACACATTTCTTTGGAATATTTAATGTTATCTGATATTCTTTTTTTATTATTATTTATTTCCTTCTTTGCTTTATAAAATAAGTTGCTTACCTGTATGTTATCCCTTGTATCCTTGGTGCCTACATCAATGTCTGACATATATGGAATATTAACTGATTGAAGAAACACACTCCTTTATGGGCATTAATAGAGCTTAACTGCATCATACCTCTTTATATTTATCTGTACTTGACACTATACCTATATCTATATCTATATATAGAGAGAGAGATAAATAATAGGTAGATAATCACCTGGGCCACTTATCACTCTCTGGATTTACATAATTTAAAAATCTCCTCTATTAAACTATAAATTTCTTGACAGCTGGCTTTTATTTGTTGTTGAGATATTCATGTTTCAAAGACATAGATCCAGTAAGTGCTCAGATAATATTATTTAAATGAATGAATGTAAATGACATTAGCAGCAAATCTAAGAATGATTATTTCTACTTCTCCCAGCAGCTTAAAGAATGTTCAGTTTTCTGAAAGTCTCTGGGATGACACCTGTATGGTGATACCACCGCCTACCCTGTGAGGAAACTCTACTGACTCTCAAACCCATGTAAAATCATATGAAAGTGCTTATAATTCCAAATAATTTCTTTTACTGAATAAGAATTGGATAAGACATGCCACATAAGATAATGAAGTAGTAATATAATTATGAAGGTTATCTGTTTTTCAGTGAAAATATTTATTCAAGATATTTTCTAGTGACCCGAGAAGGGCCCTTAGCAGAAGACAACCATAAGAGTAGCACATAAGCAGGCGCAGATTTTTGTTAAAGTTTCAGACTTGAGTTTGAAACCTTAATGGGCATCATCATTTCTTCATTGCCAGCATAATTCTCTCAGTCTGGGCTCTGGCAGGGAAATCAGACAACTCTCACTGCAACCTGGGGGTTGACATTAATTAAAAACATAAAATCATAGAGCATCTGTGATGGGTTTAGATGCCAAATGAGATGAAGTGATTTTAAAAGTAAACTTCTTACAAAGGTAACTGAATGTCAGAATCTTAAGCTTTCCTCTAAAATAATGATAATTACCATGTCTTTCTGTAGTACATCATATACACATTCTTATAATTGGCATAATTGGTATCACTAGACCTTTTAATGTTCCCAAGAGACAAGTTACAAGGATAAGGGTATCAGCACTTATTTTAGGCCCAAAGAAACTAAATGCATCTGCTTCTTCATTTTGATTCACACAGTTGAGCAGTGCCCCCTTATCTGCAGTTTTACTTTGTGAAGCCTCAGTTACTGACAGTCAACCACAGTCCAGGAGCAGATGATCCTCTTTCTGACATATCCACAGAAGGCCCATGGCAGCCTAATGCTATATCACAGTGTCTGTGTTCACCTCGCTTCATATTATCATCTCACATGTACAGGACTGTGAGTCCAGTACAATACGATATTTTGAGAGACAAAGAGATCACATTCACACAGCTTTTATTACGGCAGATTGTTAAAATTGTTCCATTTTACTATGATTGTTTTAATCTCTTACTGTGCTTATTTTAATAAATTAAACTTTATCATAGGTAGGTATGTGTACAGAAAACATAGTATAGAGAGAGAGTTGGGTACTATCTGTGGTTTCAGGCATCCACCAGGGATCTTGGAACATATCCACCATGGATAAGAGGGGATTACCATACAAGCTAATAGAATAAAATGTCAATTAATTTCCATAAACTGGGCCCAAATGTTTATGTAGCAAATAGCAGGAATGAGAAACACTGAATTTCTTTTTTAGTGTTTTAGTTTTAGTTTTTTTTTAAATCTCAAAGGATGAAAGCCCGAAGCATGGATACAAAAAAAAAAAAATAGTTTTTGTTACAGCTTTTACCATTTATGAGACATGATAAGTGGGACTTCCCTTCTCTGGTGTTTTTATTGTAGCTCTCCAACCTTAGGAGCACTGAATGAATGCTGTAGACAAAAGATACACAGACTGCCATGTTGAAATTATACTAGTTTAGTTCCTATCAGCAAGAGGAAATAACTGTCTGCCTGTAGTCCAAAATTATGTCACACTTAGAAAGAGAAAAAGGGAAAAAGTATCACTCTATTCATGGACAATAAGAAAGACACCAGCCCAGGGACACTGTCTTTACCTTTCAAAAGAAAAAAGAAAAAAAAAAAAAAGAAATATATTATTACTCCTCTCTTGTGAATGAAGAGATTAACCATCAGCAAAATAAAATGATTTCTCCAAGATCATACAACTGGAAATTGTTGAAAGGAAAGAAGGAAGAAAGGGATTTGAATGGGAGGATGTTAGAGAAGCAGGTCACCACGTAGAGTGATCATCTGTCCTGACTCCTGTAGACGTGTGACTTTGAGTTAACCCGACACTATCACTGACAAAGGATGAGAGCAGAGCAACCTACATAAGGGCATAAAAACCATGCCTAGGAGTTTAGAATTTGTTCCAAAAGAAAAGGTTTGCCACGGAAGTGTTTTAACACAGGAATAACATGTCTTGAGACAGTGTGGTCCATCACATCTGGCACACTATTGGGCACACCGGCCCTTCTTAGCACTTGAGGAAATCAAACAGAATTTATGAAAAAAAAATCGATAGGATGAGTTCTTGAACCTCATGAATGGAGCTCAGACGGCACCCCAGAAGGTGAAGGTAAAATTTTTTTTGAAAGATAAAATATTCTTTTAGATTTTCAATTTATTTGAACATTCCCATTTAAAACCTTTAAGGTAACTAGAGAAATGACTAACGGGACAAGTGTTGAATAACTTTTGGCCTAACACTTGGCAACATGTCTTCTTAGAGAATTCATTCATTCTGTAATTGAACTCTTGAAAAACAAGTTCATTCCAGAAAAAGATAAACCTCATTGAAAAAAAAAAAAGTATCATTTAGTGCAAATAAAACCAATAATATTGTTTAAGATATAAGTAAAGTATGAAACCAAAATATTTTCTTTTATAAGAAAGAAGTCTTTGCCTGTTTACTTTTCCCCTATTTTTAGCATAGTTGCTAGAATTTTGAGTTTCTTTGTAACTGTGCAAGTGAATCAAATCCTGATGTGAACTTCTTTCTTATTTCTTCTATTGTCAAAGCACTGCAGCTCAAAGGCAGTCGGAAGGGCTTCTTCGGATGAGCATTACTGTTACCTGAGAAATCTGACCCCTCTTAGTTTCTTGTGGTTCATTTCCTTTCAGACTTACAGGTTTCAAACAAACAAATCATCATCCACAACAGCAACAAAATGCAACAGAGATGTTTGGAATACTCCAAAAGTTTCCCGAGTTTCCTCTCCTGCAATAAAAATTGTCTTCATATTTCTGTTTTTATTTCAGTCACACATAGTCTAATGTTATTCTTAGAGCATCTTAGTCTAATGTTTTGAATATCTTGACTCAAGACAAAATTCAGGCTGTAGCACCCTTTACACTACCACACTTTTATTGGATATAAATGAGCATTTCACTTTAATCAGCTACTACAATATCATGTGCCACAAGTGTCATTCGTAATTCCTCTTAAGAAAGGTTGCTTTTGCTTATAGGCACCTAAGAGAACAATTTGTCCTACTGAGGCAGACTTTGGATTCCCTCCGAACATTCATGCCATGCTGAGCACACCCTTTGAATTAATGTGGTTAGGAGCTAGTTTGTGGTGCATTCAAGCAATTTGTCTAGTCACTTAGATATCTTAAGCATCTTTGAAATCCAAATACCCTGGGAAAATTTATTTGAAATTTCAGATAATCTATCTGGAACAACAGTGGTAAATGATGTAGGTAGAGAGATCGTTGGAGAGAGTACTTTTTTGGGATCTTTTTCATCACACTTTCAGATCACAGTACAATTAATGGAATAAAATGATTTAACACTCTGTGTATCAAGAGGGAACCATTTCCAATCCCCTTCCTGATTGTAGAATGAGCCAGAATTGTTAGACAATTCTGTTTAATTTTACTTCAGCTATAAATTCAGTTCGAATACAAAGAAACTCTCGTGGAAACAAAGCATATGCAAACAGACAGACCTCCTAGTTAATGAAATGCCTCGGTGAGGATTGCAATCAATAACAGTAACATCCATGTTCATAAATAAGAATACAGCCTCGAAAGAGTGTATGTAGAGCAGTGATGAATTATTCAGGAGGTCTTGCTTTGCTGCCATGCTGCTATTTCCATGTTCAAAGCTCCTCAACGACAGAAACACCTGGCTAAGGACTGGCTGACTCCAGCCTCTGAATAGCTACATCTCTTTCTTCCTTCTTGTTCTCAGTGTAATTTACCCACAGAGCCCAAGGCTTTTGCAGCTTATCTGAGGGTAAGCTCCAAAGACAGCCACTGAACTCCAAGAGGAGTAAGTCACGTTCCACAGGTCACAGCCCCACATGCAGAGCTCTTATTTGTGGTGGGGAACTGGTGACTGGAGAAAGTACCCCTGACAGTGTATAGAAGCCTGGGACCTAATAAACACTTAAATTTCTAGGGACTGTCAGGCAGGGTTAATGTGAGTAGGGAACGGGAATTGGTAGCTAATAGGGAAGAATAATAGAAAATGAAACTATTCCCCTTGCCAAATGTCTATAATTTGTGCCTCTTCCATTAGTTTCACAACTAGAGAAGACGTCGTAATAATAGCAACACCACAATTCCTCCAAGGATTACAGAGAGTTTTGCCCTTCTCAGGACTTCCTAAAGCAATAACTGTGATATTCTATGTACAGTCAACAGTGTTTGGGAATTGGAAAGAGCCAAAACCTATTAGCTGCCTAGCCCACAGTGTAAGCATTTTGTTCAAGTCAGCCTTCTTAAATGACCTAGGAGTAGAGATTTTGCCACATCTTCTGGGAAGCAATTATATAGCCAATAATTTTTAGGGTTATTAATTTTTCATATTCAGGCTAAATTTTCCTTGGCTCTATTCCTTCCATTTGTTAATACTTACTGGCTACCCTCAATCATGTGCATTTGCACAAAATGAACATTTGTAAATTTTGACTTTTGATAAAATAGAAAGATACGCCAGTCACTTTCTCATATTGAATTATAGCTTGGAGTTCTCCTAAAATACAACAATTTCAAAATACATGTTAACTTTGAAAGCATCTGACTGTCTGAAAGCTTCTCTCCAGAACTTTAGTCTCAAAATTTCGGCTGATTAAAGTGGACTAGATAGATTCTCTCGGGAATTTCTCTGTGAAATATTTTTATTCAAGTTCACATGCCAAAGACCACAAGCAGCGTTGGCTTCCACTTGCTGGACTCCTAACTCACAGAACAAGCATCAAAAGCCTTTCCTATCTGATCACCAGAAGAAATTGTTCACAGAAGGGCAGCAGTTTTTGACCTAGTTCCTGGCCTGCAGGACTCTGCAACAGAAAATAAAATCGGCCGGACTTCAATGCCCTCTTCTAAAACTCCAAGTGAGGGGAGAAGATAAGGTGCTCAGTCCTTCACATCTTTTTTCATGTCAGAGAGAAAGGAAAACTGATCAAGCATCCCCCACACCTGACTGTATTCGGTCCTAATGTATTCGGGGAAAAAAGCTAACTGTCCAGTGCGCTATTCTAAACCGAGGAGACGGCACTCTGGTTTGAGGCCACTACAAGAGAAAATATTTCGTAAGTATGTCATTAAATTTAGTAGGGAAATGTAGAAATTAACGAGGAAATACAGGCAAGATCCTGTATGTGTATTTTTGCAGTCTTTTACTGCTATCCTTTTCTTCCAAGTTCAGATCATGATGCACAGTAGCCAGGACAATTAATTAGTTACCATATATAAATAGTAACACTTTTAAGTTTCTGCATATGAAATCAGAGAAGTAACCAACTCTGAGCTTTCAAATGTTTCGTTACTGTAGCAACTCCATGTGCATGAATGAGAATCAAAAGGAATCAAATATAAAGAAACGCACATAGATCTGAGCCATGATAAATAAAAATGGGGACAACCACAACTTTCCATGAAAATTGCACTAATTGCTCATAATTTCTTTTTGAATCAATCTCTTTTATTATTTCAGTATCATGGTAGTATAAAAATCCATCTATATTCTTTTTAAAAATGGTATTGTGGTAGGAACACTTATATCTACCCTCTTGACAGATTTTTAAGGGTACAGTATAGTACTATTACCCGTAGGCACAAAGTTATAGAAATCTCTATACGACAGTTGTTCATAAATGTATCAGTCCTCAGCAGATAGGAATCAAGCTACTCTCAAGTATAATGTGTATAAAACTATCTAAAGCCCATATTTTAAAAATATGTAATATATAGGATCTTGACTAGTGCTTTCAGAAGATAAATCAGGTACTTTAGTCTCATTTGTCAAACACAATTATTAAAATTATCCTCTATGTGTGCTCTAACTTTTCTATGTTAAATTTGCTTCGGTCATTATATTCCAGCCATTTAAAATTTCAGTGCAGGTTTTCTGTAACAAGGTCACATCGAAAACATTAAACTCCCTAACTTCAAATCATGTAACATTTCATTTTATCTTGTAGGAAGATATTCAGGCAGTGATTATAATTTCTATCTTTAGTTATTAATATGTCAAAGAGGATCCCCAAAAGTTTATTTTTATCCCAAAACTTGCTGTGTCAAGTTAACTGAATTTAAACCTTGCATAATATTTTGGAAGGATGTATCATCACAGAAGATTTTTTTTTTTAGATTTTATTTATTTATTTGAGATAGAGAGAGAGAGCACAAGCACAAGAGAGTGGGGTGAAGAGCAGAGGGAGAAGCAGGCTCCCCACTGAGCAGGGAGCCCGATGCAAGACTCCATCTTGGGACTCCAGGATCATGACCTGAGCTAAAGGCAGACGCTTAACCAACTGAGCCACCCAGGCACCCTATCCTCACTTATACTGAGGTAGCCAAACCATACAATTCTTTAAGGAATAACCAGGCCTTACATTGTCACTTTTTTTTTTATACATAGTCAGGAGAACTATCAATAAATAAGTCCAGATTTATTTATTAGTAATCTGAAACCAGGCCATTATAATAAAGAGAAGTATGATAGCCTACAGGAATTTTGAAGTAAAAGATAAAAGGGGTTTCTGAAGTTTGTGAAGGGAATAAATAACATGATTTTTCCCTTACCTTACTGTAAAAAATTAATTAGCTGAAAGCTTAAAGGATTTAGTTTTTAAAAAGTTATTAATCCACTCAAACATAATTATGTGCTTTGATATCTTCTAGTCATTGCCCAAATGCATGTGCATTTGCACATCATACAATTATAATACATCTCCTAGCTAATTTTCTGCTATTCTCATTTTGTCGATAAACAATTTTATACTTGTTATGTCTGTCCCTTACAACAGCACAGATCTGTACATACTATGAGTTAAAATACCTGGAAATATGTAACATGTCTATATAGAAAAATACTAAACAGGAGTATTAAGAAGAACTAGCATCTGACTCCAGCTGTCTAATTTCCACTCCCCTCCAAGATGGGCCCTCTGCTCTGGAGGCCCTTTGCTCCCAACGTCACATGGGCAAAGGCCTTTGTTGTTCCCCTTCAGGACTTTGACCTGTGTCTTCGTCTTCTCAGCCTGGTCTCAGTTTATTTCTTAACTCCTCAGATCTCTTACCATGCTTTACACATAGGAACTTCTGTCTGCCTCACGCCACCCAGTCACTTTCTACCTCCGTACTCTGTTTCATGGTCCTGCGACACTAACCCTGTGAAAATTATCTTACAAATGAATTTATTTACCTGTCAGCTATCCCCCTCAGTGAAAGCCCCATCAGGCAGAGACCTTGACCCTCAGACCACAGATATACAGCATCTGAAACAGAGCCCTCGCAAAGTGTAGATGCTTGCTAATGTGAGTTGAAAAGCAGTATGTGAGGGAATAAATGAAAAAAAATTAAAAATCATATGTAATCCGATCACTCAGAAATAAACTCTGTTAATTCTTTTGGTATTATTTATTTCTCTCATTCCATTTGTTTCATTAGAGAACTATGATAATAAATAAAACAGGTTAATCTAGTTAAATAGTGAAACATAAATGCCATATGTGAGAAAATAAATATAATTATTTTTACAAAGTAAAATCATACCATAAATATTGTTTTATGACCTATAATTTTTATTTATCCATAATACAGTAATAAATATTTTAGCATGCCAAAAATTCATAGCTGATTTTATGGCTACAGAATATACCATTATGTATTTTATAATAGTAATAGTTAATATTTTATGGGTGCTTATTGTACTATGTTCTAGGTTAGAAACCTTACATTAATTACTTCGTCTATGTTCTTAGTAAGTCTGATATTATTCTGTTTTATGAATTGTCAAGACTACCTTAAAATTAAATGGTAGAATTGAAATTGAGCCCTGTTCAAAGACAATGTTTTATTCTGTCTTTCCACCTATCAGTCTATGTACAATCTATCTATCTATCTATCTATCTAGCCATCCATCCATCTAGCCATTCCTTCCAGGAAAAAAGAAAGTTTTTCTAATTTGTATTGCCATCACATCTTCTAGAGAATGTCTGTTTTTTGGAATCTACGTCAATTTTGGATACTTCATTTTGTATTTTTGGCAAGTGGATAGGCATTAAGTATTAGCTTTTTAATATAATTTTATTTCTTAGTACATTTGAGTAATTCTCCAAGGTGTTTGGCATTTGCATTTTTTCATTGTGTAATAAATCTTACTTGAAGACCTGATTTATTGATTTGTGATTACTTCTTAACAGCTTATTGCATTCTGTTAATTAGAAATGCCATAATTCTACCCATTTTGCAGACTTAATATATATTATGTATTATACATATAAATATATATTATATATATTGCAAGTAATGGCTTAACCACACGTAAGACAATATGATTAATTAGACTCTCTGAATCTGTTTCTTCTTGAGTGGAAAATGCTGTAGGTTGGGGTCAGTTTGTCTGAATGATTAAGATCGAGGGCTTTGAAATGGCTTCCTCTGAATTTTCCTACCAGCACAGCCTCTGCCGAACACTCTCTATATAATAATTTTCACATTCGCCATAACTCCCCGGCCCTTTGTACTTCATTAATTCACCTTTGATCTTTATGAGCACAGGACCTACAATAAATTGTTTTTCTCCTCTACCAGCTGTAGGTAAGTGCCGTGAGTACAGATTCTTAGTTTGTTAGCTGTGTACCCCACAACCTGTGATACACATGGATTAGGCATCTGAAAGATGACTGCCTAGAACAGGAAGCTAAGATGACTCACAGGATTCATGGCATGCCTTTGAATTGAAAACCCACTTTCTCTATACTACATAATCTTAAACAAGTCACTTAACCTCTTCGAAAATTTAGTTACTTATTATATAAAACGTAGCTATTCAGGTATGTACCTAAATTATGAGTGTAATGAGTTTACATAAATTATTTGGTTAGTACACTGTTTAAGCAAACTGAAGTTTTGTAACACAACATAATTGATATTTTTTGGCAAATGTCTACTTATTTTGTTAGACTTACATAGGAAGTGTGCCCAATAAGAACTTTTAAGGATTTTGTTTTTTCTGTTTTGATTGTTTTGTTGTGCTTTTTAATTCTGTGCTATCTTATTATAATGGTAATAGGAGAAATAAAGTTCCTTTTCTCTATCAGGATAAAAAAATACATAATGTTGCAATGAGTGCTCCAAGTCCATGTGTATCTCTGACTGCTTTTCTGTCCAAGAGACCACAACTTTACCTTTATTTCCATTATTGGGGAAATAACTCTTCTTTGGTTAACTAGAAAAGATCTTTGCTTATAATATTAATAATACATATTTTGTAAAATGGTCACTGAAAAACAAGGGTTCTTAACACTGTGTCATTAGTGATTAATACAGGTTTCTTGCCTTAGAACAATACCATTCCTTATTTTAATAATAAATTCATAAGAATTCATTATGGTTTTTTAAAGCTTTGTCCTACCAAAGTACAAAACATTTAGGTTATGTTATTTAACTTTAAAAAGGACCATGTGTATCATTAGAGAGAATAATGAAATGGCTAAGAGCAGAGAGAATCTGTGGCCAGACTATATAAGTTTTAATCTGCTTCTAGTACTTAATAACCACATAGCTTTCAGCAAATTACTTAAGCCCTTTGGGGCTCTATTTCCTCTTTTATAAAATGATAAGGATAATAACTATATTTACTTCATAGTGTGATTGTGAGGATTTAAGATGTTAATATAAAAACAATAAGGATAGTACCAGAGTTTGCTAAGGACTGTATCATATAACTCTAGAGTACATAAAGTCAAATTTACTGTTTCATAAGGAGAAGAGCAACACTTCATCAAACTTTAACTTAACGATGGAAAAGCTTTTGGTGTACCCTTCTAACTCATTTGCTTTAAGTCAATATCTTTTTCTTTATAAGCGTTGATGTTCCCCTGTGGCAGGAAAATCAACATTTTGAGTCACTTGCTGTAAATAACGGACTCAAGCCCAGCTTTGGCATCTATCCATTTCCTATTCATTTTCAAAAGCCTTTTAAATATTTTTAAGCTCTATTCCATGTAAATATTAGGCCATTTGGGGACACCTGGCTGGCTCAGTCAGAAGAGTGTATGACCCTTGATCTTGGGATCATGAGTTTAAGCCCCATGTTGTATGCAGAGATCACTTAAAAAACAAAACAAAACAAAACAAAAACTTTAAAAAAAGGTAAGAGAAAAACATAAATAAATGGTGGAACATTTCTTTTTTTTCCTTTTATGACTATGCCATAATAATAGTTATTTTGCTATGACCAAACTTAGAACAGAAAGCTTCTGAAGTTATATTCATAATCCAATTTGTTAGCAAATGTATTAAAATAAATGTATAGAAGGATTTAGATTTACATGAAATAGTCAGAAATGAAGCTTCTTCTAATACACCCAAGGAAAAATAAAAGGCAGAGCTGTCTTCAGGAACTTGAGGTCACATCCTTACTATTTCATGCAGAAACAAATTGTTTGCTTTACAGCAATAGATAACAAAAACCCATATTAAAAATGACAAATACAATGCCGGGAGAGAAGAAAACACACTGATAAAGGCAGCCATGTTGTAGACAACTCCTCTAGAAAATCACTTGTTATCCAAAGCAGGTGGCAATCTGTATTCACATTTCTGACAAGTTGTGACAAAACCTTTATTCTTACAGCCTTCTTCTAATGTAAAATATCTGATTTGAAAATGATTTCAATATATAATCTCTCAGCGGAGCCTTGGCATCATATCACCATCTTATATTGCTATAGTTCAAGAACATTGATTCTAAAGGCTGATACAGAATGTTCATAACCAGGGGGAAATAAACAGGGAAGAGGAGGAAATACGAGGAGAGAAACAGATCTATACCAAGAATACTAAAAAGTTCTTCAGTGACTAAAAAAATGAATATTAATACTACAGAAGAAAATTAAAAAAAAAAAAAAAGACTACCAGTTGTCAACCATTGTTCAAGATTCATATAAAATGCTATCTCAATTCTTAAACTTCTGTTATCTCTAACTTGAATGAGCTCAACTTACCGTGAATCTATACAACACTTTTGAAAATGACTTTTAGGGCATCTTTCATCAGCAAGTCTGGACCATATTAGTATTTCTGGAGATGAGCACTAATTCCAGTAGATGTTTGATGAATGTTCATGGAGGAGCACAGTTGAGCATCTGACTCTTGGTTTTGGCTCAGGTTATGATCTCAGGATCATGAGATTGAGCCCCACATTGGGCTCTGTGCTCAGCATAGAGTCTTCTCACCCTCGACCCCTCCTACTTGTGCTCCCTTTCTCTCTCTCTCTCTCAAATAAATAAATCTTTTAAATAAATAAATTAATTAATTAATTAATGTTCGTTCAGCAGGTTCTTATAAGTATATGTATTATCTATTCTTCCCTACTCCTCACACACATTCACAAGATATTGTAAACTCGATCATATAGATATTATTCTATTCATATTGTTGACATTGGCTGTCATCAGAGTTATTGTAGAAAATCAATGCTTGTTTATAAATGAAAACCACAGTTACATTTTCCTTCCTTTTTTTTAAGATTTTATTTATTTTTTTGACACATAGAGATCACAAGTAGACAGAGAGGCAGGCAAGGGGCGGGGGAAGCAGTCTCCCTGCTGAGCAGAGAGCTGGATGCAGGGCTCCATCCCAGGACCCCGGGATCATGACCTGAGCTGAAGGCAGAGGCTCAACCCACTGAGCCACCCATGTGCCCCTACCTTTTTTGCATAGATTATTGCATTTGACATAAACACCAAGAATGTAATTATGAAGCAAAAACTATGCAACTATTGAAAATTCACACTTTAAGGAAATCAAAGCTATAACATTCTAAAATAATTCAGCTTATTTATATATATTTTTTGCAATGCTCATTGTGGTATTTGTGGTATTTGTATTTAATCTTTGCTTCATTAAGAAAATTAAAAACTTACACACTGATGTGTTCCAATACTCTACTATAGAAAAGTCCTTCCATTTTGTTGTTTTTGTTGTTAAGGAAAGTTCTGACAGATTTTACTCATAACATTATTGCTGTTTACACTTCTTTTGGCTTCTTTAAAATAGAATCTTATAGCAGATTGTGAAGTATTCATTTTTTAATTATTGTCACCAAAAAATCTCTAAATGGACTAAGATTATTTTGTAAGTTAAATGATACTTTAGACTTATCCTGTAGCTGTTGAAACTGTCATGTCAATGTCAACTCAGAATCTTAGCAACCGGATGCTATTGAAAAACAAAAATAAAGTATCCATGTATTTTACTAACAAGATATGTAAAATGGCAAGTTTTAAGGATTAGCAAAAACTTCTATTAACCATACAAGTGCTCTTGAACAAGTAAATTAATCTTTTTAGCACTTATTTTTCTCTCTACATATTTTTGTCCAGTTAGTTCATTGCTGAACATCTCACATGTGTCTCTGCTTCTTTTTTTGCTGTGTCTCATTATGTTGAATTATAATGCTAGCAACACACCCAGCTCCCCAGATCTCAGGAACTAGATTAGGTGCACCACTATATGCTTGTAGGGCATCCTGTTATCATCTCGTTTCTCTTTCATATCATTTATTAGGTAATCGGTATCAGCCTATCTACAGGCTGGTCTCTCCTTCTAGATGCTACATTCTTTAAGGATGAGAATAGTTTCCTGTTATTCAGAGTTATCTGTGCTATGGTATTATAAAATATCAGGTTACTTTTATTTACATCCCTTTGCAAAGTCTTCTGGTATTCATATTTGAATTTAATGCTTCATTAAGAAAGTTTAAAACTTACATGATCATGTGTCCCAGTGTCCACTGGAAAGAAATGGCAACACATATAACACTGCTCTAGATAATAGCTATATGCTTATAAAGGGAGAACATAATTCCCAACACAGAATACTACATTTCACATAAGTGTTTTCAAAAAACATTTGCTACAAGTTACTTTAAAATGAGTAAAATCTGTGGTGAAAGTGGTACTAGATCGTCATCAGTCATTTAAAACTTAACTTTATTCATTCAATCCTGTATCAAGTTGACATACTTCTTCCCTATTTATTATACATTTCAACATTTCTATATCAGATATTGAGAGTGGCTGTCCAGAAAGGAAAACAAGAAGTCTAAAGTGAGTAATACCATTTTGACTTGAGATAATAAAGGAAACTCTCTAAGAGGTCCTCCCTTATGAATCAAACTTTTGCAGTCTAACATTAGAACATTAGAACGTTATAATAACAATGGAGATGCATATTGGAATATACTTATCAGAAGTAAGAAATGAGGGTCGCCTGGGTGGCTCAGTTGGTTGGACGACTGCTTTTGGCTCAGGTCATGATCCCGGAGTCCCGGGAACAAGTCCCGCATCGGGCTCCCAGCTCCACGGGGAGTCTGCTTCTTCCTCTGACCTTCTCCTCGCTCATGCTCTCTCTCACTGCCTCTCTCTCAAATAAATAAATAGAAGTAAGAAATGAGAACCAGGGAGGTAATCTAAAAGTCAGATGTAATCATGAGTGAGGGAGAAATATGGCCACCATATCCCTGGAGCTATCAAGGAGTGATGTCATAAAGTTTCACAACTCCTGGCCCAAGCAACTTATCTCTCCTACATTAAATATAGCATACACAAATCCATTTACCATGAACTGGTTCCATATTCTTAATGAGTGATTTTTGTCATTTTTAATTTCACCAAGTAAATTTTTCTACAGGGAATGATTTTTTAAATTATCTCTATGCACTCTAGCCCAAATAATATTTAAAAGACAAAAATTAAAATAGGGCATCTACATTAAGTAAAGCCCAGCATAAATACTTACAAATTGGGGTAAGACTTTAAAATGAGGGTAACAATTGACTTTTTCGCTCAAGGTATGTCTTGAGGTTCTATTCCCATTCGTAACAGAAGACTTTGTGGGTACTAGATCGTCATCAGTCATTTAAAACTTAACTTTATTCATTCAATCCTGTATCAAGTTGACATACTTCTTCCCTATTTATCAGAAGTGAAACTGAAAGTCTTGAACCAAGATACTGAGTTGCTGAGATCTCATCCCAAATCTCAAGAACTAAACATGGGCAAAACTGCGATGGCAGTGATTTATCTTTGGTGATGTAGTTATATTCTCATTTTATTATACATTTCAACAAAGACCTTTAATGGTATAGTGCATAGAAACTAGGCATTGAAGAAATTATCCCTCGGGATATAAATCCTGCCTCAGTGACTTAGTAGTTTTGTGATCTTAGATATATTGCCTGAGGCCACTGAACCTACGTTTCCTCTTCTATAAAGTAATGATTATACTTTCCTACAAACTGAGAAATTGTAGAGGTAAATGAAATAACCTTTATAAAGTACTGAGCAGCATGATGGACGTGTCATAAGCCCTCAATAAATGAGAGCAGTGCAATTGATTTCTCTAAAATGCCTTACTCTTAGCATCTAATTCTTTGCTTACAGGTATGTGGGATTCATTGACTGCTCTAAAAATTTTAAAAAAAAAGGTAAACTTCTCAAACACTAAGGGAGTACAATGTAATAGCAGAGATGTACATTCAAAACTTAAGGGGCGCCTGGGTGGCTCAGTAGGTTAAGCCTCTGCTTTCAGCTCAGGTCATGATCTTGGGGTCCTGAGATCGAGCCCCGCATCAGGCTTCCTGCTCAGCGGGGAGCCTGCTTCCCCCACCCCTCCCTGATCTCTGTCTTTCAAATAAATAAATAAAATCTTTTAAAAAATTATCATTAAAAAAAAAAAAACCTTAAGATTGCCATTTACTGGTTTTATCACATCAGATGAGACCTTAGACTTTAGCTTCTCATCTGTAAACTGGGCCTAGCAAGATTATTATGCAGCCAAGATCTGCGACTGTGTGTTCGTCTGTCTAAATGTAAAATGTTCAGTAAGTACCAGTCTCTCTTCCAGTTGCTGTAATGGAACAATTTCAGGCAAGCCTGCTGTCCTTCATCTCAAGTGTGTGTCAGCTTTGTCTGGCGTGATTGCTCTCCTGGCTTTTCCTGACAGGTAGTGTAATTCTGGGAGGCATACTTTGCTGCTAGGCCAGAGCCCCAGAATTATTCTTAATACATCTCTCCGAGCACATACTAATTCATAAGAGTTGGTAGAAAATTTGTTACATCATTGCCTTCCCAGTAGAATGAGCAGAAAACTCAAATGACTTCAATGAACAGGCAGTTAAAGTAAATAGGTGAAGCTAAAATGGAAAGAAAGAGAAAAATGGTGATAGGGATGCGGCTTTCAAGTGGAGGGAATAATGGGCAGTACAGGACCCACACATCTGAGGCAGGCTGTGCTTTCTAAAGTGGTAGCTGGGATCAATTCTTACAGGGTTTTGTGGCCATTCAAGAGTAGAGTGGTGTTGCTGGTTCATGGAAGCATTCAAGGAAAGCTAGTGTTTCTTCATTCTTCAATATTGGCAGCTAATTCAAATGTAGAACATTTGCAAGACCAAGTAAAATAAATCTATGGGCTGTATTTAGACCTCAAGTAGAAACTCATAACTTTTCAGGCACAGCAGCTAAAATCTAAATAGCAAAGAGTCACTCAACTCTCTGAAACTCTGTTTCTTACAGTTTGAAACACTCAAAATAAGAAGAATAATAATAATATCTTTAAGGAAGAATCAGAGAGAGGGAAGTTTAGATCACTGTGGTTACCTTCTACAGAAAGACCAAAAATTTGGAGCAGGGTTTGGGAGCACTAAAAGTTATCCACATGAAGGTTTTTTTTTAGTCCCCATTCTTCCATAGCACTCTTCTTGAATAAAGAGAATTTACGGGGCCCCTGGGTGGCTCAGTGGGTTAAAGCCTCTGCCTTCAGCTTAGGTCATGATCTCAGGGTCCTGGAATCGAGCCCCGCATCAGGCTCTCTTCTCGGTGGGGAGCCTGCTTCCCCCTCTCTCTCTGCCTGCCTCTCTGCCTAGTTGTGATCTCTGTCTGTCAAATAAATAAATAAAATCTTAAAAAAAAAAAGAGAGAGAGAGAATTTACAATTTGCTTATGAAAACAAGGAGAGGAAGGAGCGGAGGGTGGAGAACCATGTCAGCTGAGAAGCGGAGGCACTAAATCAACCTTCCGGAGAAAGATATTACAGCGGAAAATGTGAGGGTGAAGAGCTTAGCCCTTTGAAAGATATATCCTGTAAGATCAGCAAATTATATATATTTTTTCCACTTGCACCCCTGATTCACAATCTGGGGCCTCGTGGCACATCTGTCAGTACTTAGCTCCATTTCCCCCTCTGCGGCCTCGCTGCAGGAGTTTCGCAAGATGGAAAATTCACTTAGGCTACCTGCTCTAGATAAAAGTCTGGAATGGTGAACTCAAATCCCAAGAGCCTCTGGTACATACTTCAGTTCGACAGAGAAAAAATTTAACTGCACTTGAAAGAAAATGACCCTGGAAAATAGGTTAGCAAGGCAGCAGGAAGTGTGTGCGCCTCGATATGTTTTGAATTTCGAATTCTAAGTACTCTTTACAGCCAGAAAATGCTGTTTTATGCCTCCAGCTATAAGACAAAAATAAAACAGAACCCCCCCCACCCTCTTATCAAACCATAAACTTCCTCCAAAGAGGCTTGATCTGTAGAGTTGTATGCATGAATTATTTGTGCTTTTTTAAAAAAATCAGTTTGTACAGAAACAAAAGCTAACTTTATCCCTACAACTTAGATGGCAGGTTTTCCTTGTCAAATGAAACTATCCATTAAAGAGGACAAATGGTCAATAATCCGTATAATTTATAGACATTTAAGTTTATAATTAACTTATTTATATTATTTTCTATTTTAAAGTGGAGGGAAAAAAAGGATCTTTAATATCTCATAGACCATATGGTCTACATGACAAAACATTGATTAACAAGAACATTTATTTGTAGGAAAATTAAATATCTTTTTCACACACACCCTTGCACACACTTCAAATATACATTGTATTTCTATATGTTCTTGTATAAGTTGTGTAAGTTATATAAGTTGTATAACTTGTATAAGTTCTTGTGTACTTGTACATAAAATATTCATTTTGAAATATACCACTGATTGCAGATAGTAGATATTACATACATACATATGTACATACATGCATACATGAACTGTATGGAAGGAGGAAAGAAATGTATTATTTATTATGGTGGTACTACCTGCAGAAAGCCCAGCTATGAATGTCCCTTTCATTGTGGATTATAAAATTGTTAATGCTAAATTTATCTGTTCATTGAATTAATAGCTAAAGCTACATCCCTTCAGGTAAGCAGAAGGCAAGATGGGCTGGGTCTGGGTGAGGAAAATCCCACAGCATTAGCTGATGTGTCCATCCTAGATTTCTTATTTCCATCTTAAACTGGTCTTTCATTTATTTATCTTGTGTCATTGTCAAATTTATGTGTTATAAGTTACTATACATTTGAAAACAAATTAAGCATATCTTATATCGGAAAAATACTTATTCATTGACTTTTAAATAAAGATAAATATTCTTTTTCATAAAGATGCATGTCCACTTATTGAAAGGTTGAGTGAAAGTGTGCTTTTTTTTTTTTTTTTTTTAAGATTTTATTTATTTATCTGACAGAGGGAGCCCAAGCAGGGGGAGTGGCAGACAGAGGGAGACAGAGAAGCAGGGCATCTCCAATGCAGGACTCTATCCCAGGACACAGGAATCATGACCTGAGCAGAAGTCAGGCACTTAACCCACTGAGACATCCAGGTGCCCTGGAAGTTTGTTTTTGAATATTTTTGCATGCTATATCCACATATGAGCAGAAGCAAACATCCTTTGTTACTTGACTCAATACGCCTTTAATAATTCTCTCAGCTTGGACAGTATGGTGCTTATGCATGGGACATTAATGATATTCTTCAGAGAAACTAGCTTTTTAATGCTGAAGAATAATTATTACTATCACAGACAAGTAATTTTCACATCCCCAGAAATAAAGGGGTCTTTGTTGGTTTCTATCTACTACAACCCAAGATTCATTATAAATAAACCATCTTGATATGTCAGCTATCTGATGTGAACGCTCACATATAAACTGCCCTAAGTATCTGTGACACTACCATATTCAAGGCCTGGACCAAACAGGCCACAAAATGTGGGGGGGGGGGGTGGAGAGAATAAATATTCAATATTTTAATATTCCATAGACCATAGAAGCTGCAATATAAAACACTCATTAAAATAACAAGAATATTTAGTGTAAGAAAATAAAATCTATACACACACACACACACACACACACTCGGTTGTTTCTGGTGAAACCCAGCTTCCTGCTTCCACAACTATTTCCCTTAAGCCCTTACTCGCTACTACCCGCACCAAGGATCGTCTCATTCAAAGCTCAGGGAGCATCCTAGATAAGTGAAAAAGTTCTCATAGATATATTTTCCCTTATTTTAAGCGAGAATGGAAACTTAATTGTTGCTGGAGAGGGGTTATTTGTTCAAATTCATTGCAGATAGAATAAAGTACCTATTCTATAACTCCCAAAACTCCCCTAAAAGTTACACCTCCAGTCCCACATCTTAACTAATTATAAAGCAAATCATGATAGTACTTACTTTAAAATACCTGCACCAGATTTATAAATGCACAAATATGTAGACATAGAAACCATGACTAATATTCAAAGAAAACATCCATACTGTTCTAACAACAAAATTCAGGGAAACCTTTTTTTTTTTTTTTTTTTTAAATTTTTTAAACTGATCTTCTCATTCACAGCGAGAAGACATTTCCAGCTGATGTGTTTGATTGAGCTAGCTGATAAGTTTTATTGCTCTCATGTAGACAATGAAACAAATGCCTAATGGGGGAAATTGCATGGAGTCTTACTTGGAAGCAAAGTTGGCCTCTGGCTAGCGAGAGTCCAGCTGAGAAAACGACTTTCAATCCCCCATAAGGTCTAAAATGTAAAGCAGGAAAGAAAGACGGAAGATGGATATTTCATTAAGATGGATAAACTCAACAAGAGCAGCGATGCAGAGAAAGTGAGTAAGGGACATGGAGAGGAAGCAGCGTCGCAATTATTACCAGCCTGAAGCAACTTGCTCAGGGTCCCGTGAATCTTTTCAGGTTCAGTCCCCAATGCTTAACCAGATGATCTGCCTAAATCCTTGCGCACGCATCTTGCCCCACTTTCTTCATTTATTTTCTCTTCAGCTAAAAGGCACTTTCCATTCAATGTTAAAGTTTTTGACTAAAATCACTCTACCATCAAAGCACTATTGTTAAAGTGTCTCCTGAATGGTTTCCAGAAATAAAAACAAAAAGCAAAAATACAAGTCTATTAGGACTGAAAACGTATTCAGAGAGGCTTCAACTGACAGTGCTACCTGGCTTTACTTTTCACTTATTCCTGTAAGTGACTAAGACTAAGCAAAAATGTGTGTGTGTATATATATATATATATATATATATATACATATATATATATATATATATATGATCAACATGAAGAAAGAATATTTTTATCCTTTATCTAGCTTTGTCTCTTCTACTACACACCTAGTTTGTTTGTGGGCCTTTTTTTTTTTTTTCCCCAGTGACATAGGCATTCCCTTTCTTGAGAGCATGTGAAGATACTTTTTTTTTACTCTCATAAGACCTTATTCCTATGATCCTATACAAAAAAAATTTAAAGAAAAATATGACACACCAATTTGTTATTGGAAAGACAGTGGACTTTTTGGACGACTAACTATAATTTCTCATAGCCATAGTGTTTCCATTTCTAAGAATGGGAACAAGAATAACACATTGTTAATAGTCCGGTGTAAGAATTAAAGTCTATTGTTAATATGGAATATTGTGTCTAGTACATACTAAGCATTTGATTAAGTACCTTTATTATTTGAATAATAAACTTATATTTATTAAATAATAAATAATAAACATATTTATTAAATAACTTATAAATCATAAAAGTTTCAGATATTGAAACTGCTTTCAAAACCTAGGTTTGCTTTTTTAAATTAAAATTGAGAGTATCAATCATTTATTGTTATTAAATAATTAACACTTTCTGCCTTCAAATAAAATCTTCTGCCACCTGTCACTGCCCCAAACTCCTGTATTTTCTCCACTCTTGGGAATCAAACTTCTTGAACAAAAAAACTATCTCCATTCACTCTCCATTTTGTCACCACCACTTGCTGCTCAATTGCCTGACTGCCGTCCGGAATTAACCACTATGTCAAAATTTCCCACAAGAGTTCTTGTATCCAACCCAGTTGATTTCCCAGGCGTTACCTCATTTAGTATCTTGGCAGCATTTGACACCTTGACCCTCTTTCTTTTGTTGACCTTTGGCCCTCCCCGCTCCCACTCCATACTTCTGTCTGTGTCTGAAAACACAAGTCCACAATCTTGTCTCTATGCATAACCCTTAAGTATTGGTGTTTGTCCCTGTGTTGATGTTTCCTCCTTTTGTCCTCTCCTCTCTTACAGTCTCTTGTAGACCAAGACTTCAGCTACTGTTTGTTACCTTTTACTGGTGATGGTCCTCAAGTATCAGCCTTCAGAAAGGAACACATGCTTTTACTCCAATGGACTCCAATGGACCTCTCAACTTGGATATGTCCCAGGTGTCTCAACCTCAGCATGTCCAAAAGTGAACCCACGATGTTAAACCTCCACTCCTCAAACCTGTCCTCTTCATGTTTTCCCTAGTTCACTCAATGGAAGCAATATCAACTCAGTGCCAATACCAGACCTGCAGCTCATCTTTGAATCCTCTTTCTCGTTCTAACACAATAGAAACACTCAGGTGTCAAATGCTGTTGACTTTATCTCTCAAGCCTGTCCTTTCCTTTTTCATTCGCTGCTACTATTTTAGTTCAACATGACATTTCCTGAATTCTTACTACTGCCAACTCCTCTCTTACCTCTCTGTACGTGGAAAAAGATTAAGATGGGAAAAAATGTATCATACATGTTAAAAGCGACACTAAAATAGGTTGGAATTCCCTGATCACCAGTGTCGTCGTGTGATCTTGAACAAATAACTTATTTCGTTATGTTTTGACCTCTTCAGTTGTAAAATATGGATAATGAATCTTATATTGATAGGATTAAGTGATATATTCGGCATGTAATCACTGTTCATTCTAATATGCAGTAACAGTCCCTTATCATTGCTTAGTCTATATTTGATTATGTCAGTTCTTCATATTAAAAACTTTTGATGAGTTTTCACTACACTTTAAAGTCTACACTTTTTTTTTTTTTTTTTTTTTTTTACTATTTTATTTATTTATTTAACAGAGATCACAAGTAGGCAGAGGGAGAGGAGGAAGCAGGCTCCCTGGAATCATGACCTGAGCGGAAGGCGGAGGCATTAACCCACGGAGCCACCCAGGCGCCCCTCCACTACATTTTAACATCTACACTTTTTAACTTAGTTTATCACTGGCCTTTTCATGACTCTAGCCTTGAATACTCCATCCCTTTTAGTCTGAACTTGTTACTGTGTGCCGTTAGCCTTCCTCCGCACCCACTCTCCTCTAAGCGCCAGTCCCATTCACTCCAGGTCTCTATACCTGCTGTTACGTCTTTCTGAATCATCCACCCCTCTGTCTTTGCCAGTTAGGTCCATCTTAAACACGTTAATGCAGGTAACATTGGCTGCATACTTACTTTATGCTAGATACCGAATAAAGATTTATACGAGCAATTTCATCTTTAAATTTTTCATGACGGAGAAAGACTTTCCTGAGCTCCAATAGAGTGACGAAGATGTCCCCTGGCTATAAAACCCACTGGTACTCTCTACTGACCACAGAGAGCACAGTGCAAATTATTAAATTATTACAAAATTACTTACATATCTTCCCAGGTCTACTCTGAAGTCCACAAGGACAGACACTTTAAATATCAGCTTACGCACTTACGCCCATATCCCCAATTTACACAGAGTTGTGGTACACAGTAATGCACAAAAAACATTGTTGAGTAGTGAAGACATAAGGGAACATATTACTACATCCCAGGCCCTGTCCTGAATTTGCATTCTTTAATTACTGTGAGTGAGGTAATAAAATCCCTGTACTATGAAAAAGAAAATGGAGGCAAACAATTATTGCCTAATGCCCATAGTAATTGTCAGAGCCAGTACTCACTCAAAATTGTCAGACATAAAAGTTCATATAGAAATTTTATTTCTTTATTTAAATATCTGCACGAAAAAAGAAAAAAAAGTATCTGTGCGAGTAGTCCTTGTAAGGGGATGGCTGAGGCTTAAGGCAGTGGCTGTGATAGACCCATGGCAGTCTAGCCACAGGCCATGCAACAAAGCCTGTTCAGTGCACAGCCGCTGACTATTAAGTGGGTCATTAAAGTCACTAGGTTATAGGTCAAATCAAAACTACAGGGACTACATCCCAACAAACCAAGTTAAGCAAAAACAGATTTCTAGTGTTAACTGCTGTTTACTTAATTGATAATAATTATAATAATTACTGGTATTAAATCTAGTTTTTATGCCTGTCATACTCTATTAGAACTAAAGCTAAAAACACCAGAATTTATTTTGAGGTCATCATTTATGAAGCAAATATTTCATAGATCTTCTTTAACCATGAGTTGTTATTTTGGAGAAAAATGATAAAAAATTAAGCTAGGCTACAACATTTCTTCCCGTTTCTTAGATGTGCTCTCATTACTTCTCTTGGGAATCTGTTTCTATCATCTTTTTAAAATCTATTTCAAAGTCAAGGTTAAGGGGAAGGGAAAAGAGAAATAGAACAGGAAAGTAAATATTGATTGCGATACAGACTTAAAACTATGGTTTGCTAAGAAATCCATGGCCTATACTTCAGGCATTCAAGAAAACTCCAAACCAAAATATATCTGTCAGTGCGTGTAGTTATGGTCTATTAGACACTTTGAATAGAATTGCTTCTAAATTTCCAAACAACCCATTGATATTATTTCTTTGAAATTCTTCCTACAAAACTTGATTCCTTGGAGTTTAGATGAAACAGGTAATGAATATTTGATTTTAGTATGATATATTGAGATGCTTTTTAACAATCTATGATATTTCCTTGAAGATCAGTTTCATCTCTTAATTACAGATGCTTTCTGCTTTATTATTTGTAACGGAAAATTAAAGAATGGACAGGCTATGGAGTGTGAAACCTACTAACTTTAACTCACAAGTTCACTGTGCATGCTACATAACTGGCACTACTTCGTAGGATTTTTTTTTAATGCCATTTTGTAAGTATTATGATACAAAATTTTTATTATCTAGGAATCTGCTAGTGAAGCTCACTCTGGAGCTCACTGTTGGGTTTCTGCATGGCTCACTGCTGTTAGTACAGGATGCCTTCAACTCTGAGAGTCACTTGTATCAAATCAACCCCAGCACATTATTTATGTCTTCAAGTTTCCTAATTCACTTTTTGTTATTGATTTTTGGATTTTGCTTTTGACCTATAAGACTCTGAATGGCCTATGCACATTTAAAGTAACTATTCAAAATTCCCTGGTTGGTTTTCAGGAGCAGGGCTGACTCTGTGAGCTGCCCCTAGGTCTCGTGTCATTATGATTACCCCCTAGGCTTTTCCATCTATTGCTCCTTCTACCTTCAGAATTAATAGATTGAGAAGATTAGGTCAATTGGCATTTCTAAGGCAAGTCTGAATTAATTTTCTTTGGCTTGTCTTGTTGAATTTCACACTCCCTGAACATTTCTCACTGATAAGCAGATTATGATGCTGGCTCATGTTCAGGGAAAGCAACTCCAAATGTGTTTACAGAGTTCTATTGTTACCTTTTAGTACCATCAACTGCAATAAGCATTATCGTTTATAAAGTTAAAGCTCTTCATTTTAAATTTGTGTCAAGAGGCTAATATAACTGTGATTTTAATTACTAAAAATCAATTTCAAATTAATGTGAAATTTAACCGTGGGAGATGTGTAGGAACCCAGAGACAATCAGCTTGGCCTTTACCTTAGGTGTTGTCCTCTGTAAAAGACATTAGCATAATGCTTGTTTTCTAGATCAGTGGCTTTCAAACTAGGGTCTATGAAAAGCTAAAGTCAAAACAGAGTTCCTGGGGATTTATTATTGAAATTTAAGTCATGGTAAATCAAACTTGCAAATAGTACAAATAATTTTTTTTTTCAATTTCCTACTTAAAGTAGCTACATAGAGAGAACAATCATAAAAAGCCACTGGTTTCAGTGTTTCAGAAATCATTGGTGTCATTAAGCAGAGCAATTTCAGGAGAGCTGTAGAGGAAATTCATATCACAAGAGGTTTGAGAGAGAGAGAATAGAGAGGAAATAGTAGAATAAGAATACAGAGCATTCTCAGAAAATGTTTGCAAAATGAATATGAAAACAACTGAAAAACATTTGGCAGTTAAGGTAATTTTTGTAACTCGTTAAAATGGGACGGCGTTTGAATCTTCATAGGTATTAGTGTAACAGAGGCAGTATAAACATTCTACATGAATATCCTAAAAAAGGTGAGAGTTAACAGTGTGTGCCAACTCTCTAAGTGGGTGTGGAATCAGACTAATGGGGGTCAATCATGGAGAAATGGAGGGATACTGTAACTGAGCTATTTCTTTTAAAGTCATCAAAGGGAACTGACGGAAAATGCAAGACATAAAAAAACTGCAATGAAACAGGTTCTAGATCCGTTGGTCTCAAGGTCACCACTTCTCCTCCAAGGGCCCAGTCTGTCTTTTAATGCACTCATGCACCGATAGCAGAATTTTACCAGTCAATTACCCTCTTCTGCAGACACACTTTCTGTACTTGGTTTCTAGGACACCACTGTTTCCACTGTTTTGGATTTGCCCTTCACCTTATTCTCTGTATACTTTGGTGGCTCCCCTCCTCCCGCTTCTGAGTGTCTCAGAGCCCTGCCCTTGAATCTCTTCTCCCAGATGCTACCTAGATTTCAGGGCATTAAACTACACAATGATGGATTCCCAATATATATCTCCAGATATAACCACCCTCCCTTTCAGGACCCATTAATTAAATTACCTTCCTGGTATTGATATTTAGATGCCAAATAAGCATCTTAAACTTCTTCTAACTAAAGCAGGACTCTTAGTTTCCATTCTCAATCTACATCAGCCAGGATTCCCCATTCCCTCTTTCATTCAGGCCCCAAACCAAGGAATCAAAAGGTTAGACACAAATCATCTCTTTCCTCCAACTTCTTTATTTAATCTGTCAACATGTCATATCAGCTCTACTATCTAGATAGTAAATATCCCAAATCTTGCCATTCGTTACTGCTTCCTTGGCTGTGTACCCAGGTCTAAGCTACCATTATCTCTAGCTTTGTTTTCATTCTTTATCCACTGAAGTCAGTTCTCGCATAACAATTGGAATGATTTTTTAAAAAAATCATAGGTCAGATCAAGCTATCCCTCTGCTGAAAATGTCCAATCAGTCTTCTTCCCACTCAGAATACAATCTCCATCTTTGCTGTTTGGCCTGAGATGAACCGATTTCTGCCTAGTCCTCAACTGTCAGCATCCCTAGATACTTGGAGAGGAAGTTTTCACCATTCAGACTAAGGAACCATTGGTTGAAGGAAGTCGAAGTGTTTACTAGTCCTTCCTGGAGAGGTGAGGAAATAGAGAAAATTCTCCTCACGACTACCTCTAACTTCTGTAGAATATTTGGTAGGTGCCATGGCAGGAAGGATCGAAATTCTAAATGACTCTCCCTTCAATCTCTTGAAAAAAGAAAACGAACAAAAAGAACGTCTCTACTTCCTCAGTACAGCTTTCTTAGCTAGATGTTGAATCGGATTCAATTAATTTATCTACAGATATGAATGATCATGACAACTATTGTTACTACTACTATAGCCGAAATCAACGATAATAAAAATAATTACTATGTATTGAGTGCCTAACTCTTTTAAGTACATTTGAGCCTTACTGCAATGCATTTTAGAAAGTATTAGGGGAGCTAAAATTTTGCCTAAAACCAGAAAGCAAGCAACTAGCAGGAATGAAATCCAGTTCTATGAACTCTAAGCCTAAATTCCTAAATTTCAGGTGAAATTTTGGGCCATGTAGATTAATATATTTTTGAAAAAGCTTGCTATGAACTAGATGCATCCACAGCCTGTTTTCTTCTTCTTTTTCTTTCTTTCTTCCTTCTTTTTTTTTTTTTTTAAGAATTCAAACATCACTCCCAATATCTAGTTGCTATTTTTATTATGTTTCTCTTAAGTCTTTGGGATATTGTTAAAGCAGGGTGCCTCAGCGGATAAAGGCAATCAATTTTAATTACAAAATTTCCCATACATTATGTATTTTATTTTTCAAAAGCCAAAAAGAAAAAAAAAAGTTATGACTGAGTTTGAGGTAAAAGATAGTCTAAGCAGTTTGACTAATTTTAACATTATAATGAAGGTTATTGTTACATTTTAAAATAATAATTTGAGGGATGACTGGGTGGTTCAGTTGGTTAAGTCGCTGCCTTCAGCTCAGGTCATGATCCCAGGATCCTGGGATTGAGTCCCATATTAGGCTCCTTGCTCAGCAGGGAGCCTGCTTCTCTCTCTGCCTCTGCCTGCCACTCTGCCTGCTTGTGCACTCTCTCTCTCTCACAAATAAATAAATAAAATCTTAAAAAAATAAAATAGTAATTTTAGCAACACACAAGATAACAACATTGTTTAAGTAGTTAAAATTAAGATGGAAGATATAGATCTGCAGTATCTTTTCATGTATATTTGCCAATCATTCTACGATGCATGGATAATTTTCTTACTTAAATACCTGGTGTTAGTGAGAAAACTAGTGACCCAGAGCTGTATTTGCCTCTTTTAAAGACAAGTAATCTGCATGTGTAGCTAAATCATCTATGTTTCATGTTCAAGTGAAAAAGAGAACAGTGTCTCTTTCTTTAGCTGGTACTTCACAACCACCTGATCAGTGGAAACGCATGATAAAGTTTCCTTCAGGTGTCTGGTGTCTGAACATATTATTACATGAAATAGGGAACAAACTGGAAATAAAAATCACATAGCTTCTTTACCAGCAAAAAAAGGGAAGATGAAGGTTATAATGGAGGAGGAGGCTGAGGTCCTTTTCATGCAATAGATTTTATTCTAATTCTAAACAAATTACGACTTTTGTTCATGTGATAATCTAATATGAGCCCCATTTAGATCTCTGAATTTGTGGAGGTACAGGATTTTAAAACTAAGGCATGGACAGGGTGAGGGGTGTTCGTAAATTGTAAATGACAACTGTACCCTATAAAATTCATGCCTGGTGTTATCAGGGAAAGTAATTTTATTACCTTGGTAAATAAAACCATGAATTGTAGAAATAGAACAGTTTTTCACTATTTTCCATTCATTTAGGGTGACCTTTTCTGACCTGTCAAAAGGTGATTCATCTTTCAAACCTTATCCTAATGCATTTCTTTTTGGTCTTCTCAGCTGACTGCAATAACTCCTTCCACAAAATGTCCATATGACATAATCAAGACTTCTCTTCTGGGGTTCATATACTACCTTTGACGGTAATTACTTGTCCATTCATTTTCTCTATCCCCTGTACCTGCCAATGTCCTTGAGGGCAGTGAATAAATGTTATACTACTTTCTTGATCTATTAGAAAGAATGTCAACTAAAATAAATGTATTGTTTGTAATTTGTTTTTTAAAAAGAACACAACACAAAGTACTTGGCACTTAAAAATGCACAATAAGAGAGTAGATCTCATGTTAAGTGTCCTTAGCAAACTACACACACACACACACACACACACACACACACAGAGTAAGGAAACACCACAACCACCACCACCACCACCACCGACAATTTTGTGACATTTTCTTTAATGATATTTCTACCATATAGATTTCTACTCTCATTGCCTAATTTTTGTTTAATATTTTATTTATTTATTTGACAGAGAAAGAGACAGCTTGAGAGAGAACACAAGTAGGGTAGTGAAGAGGAGAGGGGGAAGCAGGCTCAGCTGAGCAAGGAGCCCGATGCAGGGGCTCGATGAGACCTGAGCGGAAGGCAGAGGCTTAACAACTGAGCCACCCAGGTGCCCACCTCATTGCCTCATTCTGTGTATTTGATGTGTTTAGTGGGAAATAGTGAAAATCTATCACCAGCTGTACATGAAAAGTATAATATAACAACTTAAGAATTAGTTTTTTTTACTTTGCACATAACTAAATAAACTATATTAATGTTGAGCTAGTGTTATAATTAGGAGCTACTTACAATTAAGTTTCTTAAAATACAGAACTATGTTTTACTTTATGTAATACACAGAATAGTTTTTAAAAAGAGCTTTATGACATTCTGAAAACACCTATGCAATTTCATATTGTATTCTGAGAATCCAACATATCTCTGATTTCTAGTTGAAGACATATAGCATAGAAAGAAGTAAATGATTTGTTAAACTCAAGTGTTTGTTAAGTGCATTATGCTTTACAAATAATGATGAGGTCTTTGATAAGCAAGTTAAAATGGTATTCCTTTCCAAATGGTTTTCAGAGAGTAAAAGTAGTTGAATGTGTAAATGACTTCAAACTGAAAAATAATTAGCTAAAAATGAGAGGAGGAAGTATTATTCAATTAAATTTGATAAGATGGCTAAAATAGAACTGAGAGAAGAGGATGTATATAGGTTCGAAGTCGTATCCTGGGTGTGCGAGGACAGTCATGATGTCGTGAACCAGGATGACAGCTATCCATGCAAAATATATTAATATATAAATATGTAACATATGGTATAAGTGATCGCAATATATGAAATAAGTATACAGTAAAACAATGTACTTCATCAATAGGCCAAGAAATATTTATATACGAGGCTAACAAGCTGCACTTAATAATCCAAAAATCAATCATTTGAAATATTTAATTGGCTTGGATATTTAATCTACTATATTTAAGCTTTTTCAAAGACATGACACTGAGACCACAGATCTCAAATCTTCTGGAAAAATTTCTTAGTATCATGGGGACACTCTACCATTGATATTCTTTAACTAGTTGGAAATATTTTTAATAAGTATTTCAAAAGCTAAAACTTGTTCTAGTGTATAAAAACATAATAAAGCTACCAATAGATATGAAATAATCTGCTGTTGGAATGAATTATACTTCACACTCTCTTGAATCCTAAAAGCATATACTTAACAATCTGGATCTTGACAGATAAGTATAATATTAAAATAATTTATGTTGACTTAACCTTTGAGTATATTGAATAACAGTGAAGTTAAAAATTCATATCTTGATGACTTTATATAATAGAAAAGCATAATTTCTTCATTTCAAGAATCCAAACTTTATATGGGGTTAGGAAATGTCTATTGCAACATAATGTACACATTAAATATTGCTTCTCGAACTTTAATATGCATTCAGATCACCTGGAAATCCTACTAAAATGCAGATTCTGGTTCAGTAGGAATGGGAATTCTGCATTTCATACAAGCTCGAGGTAATGCAGATGTTTCTGGTCCATGGGTGGACTACATTTTTAGTAGCAAAACCTTAAATGGAATTAGTTAAGTTTTAATGATCTGTCTTAAAGGGAAAAGAGTAGGATGAAAAAAAGAAGGGGAAAGTGAAAGATCTGGTCAAAGATCAACTGGGTAATAACGTTAATTAATGTGTAACAATAGTTAGATACAGTACTGTTTCTTTCTTACCATATGGGTTTGGTACAATCCCCCAAATCAACACACACTTTCAGCTTCAGACACGGTAAATTTTCAGGCTGATTTTAAGCCTACATGAAAAAATGGTATTGCAAAGCAAAATCTGAGATATTAAGGCCATTTTCTATAGCATATGTTCTAATTAAACAAGAGGATCCACTGGTAGGTTGACTAGCAATTTAAAAGCACTTTTGTTTGTTCAATTGTTTGTTTCAATGGAGTGGACCCACATGCTTTTAACATTTTTTCCTCTAAACTTTTCAATACAAATGCAGCAAGCATCTGTCTTCCTCTGTACTGTGTTTTATATCTAACCTATCCCTCCCACAGGCATCAAAGCTGAACATGATGGTCATGCTGTTCCATGCAGCCCTGAAAGACAAACAAAAGAACAAACACACCCCAGCAACTTAAAACTTAGAGCCAAGGGAGCTCTCCAGGTTGCACGATGCCTCTCTGATCCTCCCAGTAAATATAAAAGCTGCTTCCTTCAGTAACTGAAAACAATCATAACTGTCTTTCCCCGAATCTTGTTGAACCTCTGGGGATAGAGGAAAGGCAGTGTATAGAAATGTACACCAAAGTGTCCACGGATGGATTTGATTTACACAGTATTCGGCTATAACCTGTGAAGATTAGATAATGGGTTTTCTTAGATAAAGTTTCTGCTTCCAGCAGAAGACCTTCTGACATCTTTAAATGGTATATCTATAAAATTCTGTTTTTCTAATGGATAACTGATCAAAAACATTGTTGAGCTGCATCATAGTTTGTATAATACTTCATGTATAAATATGTGTCATCATCATGTGATCACATGTGTATGTCTGTAAATTATAGTAAAATTTTGAAATCACATCCATTTTATCTTATTGATATAAGCTAAGGGAAAATGCAGCTGTATCTACAATTCAGTAATTTCAGAGCCCATGTTCTTCAGATGAGAAAGTCAATTTCAAGAGTAAAATCTCATTGTAAAAAGCTGTAAGGAATTTTTGGTATTAAAACTAACAAGCCAGGTTATTTGTTATGATTTACTAATGAAGTTGAATTTTAAACAGAATTGGAAAAAAAACTGTGCATTATATTTATCATACCAATTTCCATGCATCCATGTGAGATTACTGCTTTTGTGATAATAATTTTGGTTGGTAATAATTTACTGTCTTTAGTCATTACTTTATTATGTCACCAAACCTATACTAGTATTGTTATAAAAGAGGCTATTTGCTGTCATAAATACTCAGCTCTCCCATCCTGATCTTAATTTTGTCTAAATCTTTATTAAACCTACTAATGTAAAGTAAATGTAGTTTTTTAAAGATAAAGGTTTGGGGATTTTTATTTTGATAATGCTGGTTTTTATAAAATAAACAATTGTATTTAAAGTATTTTCCAATTGGCAAGGGAGGTATGATTCCTCGTGTGATCACGTCTGTTAACACTAATTCTATTCTTCTAACAAATTAATTTTCTGCTAATCTTAGCACGTTATTTATCTATAAAGAAATATATATTTTTTCTTTTAATGAACTACTTGTAACCACACTTGAAAAGAAAAAGCTAGTGAAGTGGCTTGGAAATCGTGACTTTGCTGGTAAACAAGGGTCTGGGATATTGAGGTTTCACCTTTTCACTTTTATAGTATCTTTCACTGCCTAGCATTAATTCCACCTAGAGACAGCGAAACATGATAGGTTTTAATTCAAAACATTAAAATTTCAGATTTGCGTTTTGACCACGCATTTATCATGCATATTTTATATGTCAATCACTGTGGTGCAGAGCATAACAATTCCTGGGCTGATGGAAATGTTCTAAATCTACACTCTCCAGGGTTGTAGCCATGAGCCATATCTGACCAGTGAGTAGCAGATATGTGACTACAGTGACTGAGGAAACATTTTTCTCATATTATTTACTTTTAACTAAATTTAACTTGATTGGACAGCAAAGCAAATCCAGGCAAATAGGAATATGACTTTGCTATTAGGAAGAAACCAGCCTCATAATGCTTATTTTTCCTTAGTCACAAAAATACATACCGTTAAAAAAAAATGTACAGTGTCATAAAAGATCATAATTTTAAAGGACAGACAACATTGGGGGTGTCCTGAACAGAGATGTGAACTGAGTGAGGGGGAAACAAAAAGTTCCAGGTAGAGATAAGGAGCTTAGGAAGAGAAAAAGAGGTTATTACACTAATACTGCAAGGAAAAAGTAACTTAGCTTCAAAAGAAAGGCATGAGATTTTAATTTATCACTATAAATGCAATTAGTGGATGTAAACTAATCCACTGAAATTAATATTCCTAAAATAAGAATGAAACAAATATTCTTAAAATAACATGATCAAAAATGATACAACTTTTGATACTGCCACAAAGGCACATCATTTATGCCATTCTTGAGATTTATATTTATCAACTAAAAGCTTATTTGCCAGGGGCACCTGGGTGGCTCAGTGGGTTGAGCCACTGCCTTCGGCTCAGGTCATGGTCTCGGGGTCCTCAGACTGAGCCCTGCATCAGGGTCTCTGCTCTTTGGGGAACCTGCTTCCCCCTCTGTCTCTGCCTGCCTCTCTACCTGCTTGTGATCTCTCTCTTTCTCTCTCTCTCTCTCTGTGTGTCAAATAAATAAATAAAATCTTTTTAAAAAATTTTTTAAAAAGCTTGTCAGTCTTGTTTTGTAAGGCTTGTGCTATTCAAAAGGCTTACACTATTTTGGAGAGGTCCTCGTTGAATATTAATAACCAAAGAATCTTCTGATTGTACCGATAAAGACCCTGAAGAGTAGAGATAGTACTTTCTTCCTCTCACTAGGGCCTTTGACCTCTGGTCCTGCCGCTTATTACATGATGACGCCAAGCCTGGTATTTTTAATACATCAGACATTAGATAAGCAAAAAATAAGACAGACAGAGACACTACCTGTGAACAAAATACCAGTGTTTAATGAGCTAATGGATGAATGGTAGTAGGGCTAAATTTTACTTTTCCCAAAGTTGAAACTACTGGATTTCTTTATGGTAAGTTCATTAAGACTTAAATAGCTTAAATCAGGAAGAAATGTTTTATTTTGTTTTATCTATAATGAATTCAATATCTAGAGGAAATTGAGTAATTAATGTATCCTTTTGAGAGAGATGAGCTAGCAAGTTGAATACTGTAGTTTCCAGAGAGAACTTTGGATTTCTACTCTGAAAATGCTCAATCCCACATACCGGGTGGTCAGAATCAAGTAAAAAGCTGTTCATGTAAAATTAGTAATTATAGATAGGAGAAGCACTGAAATGCATTAACTTTTGTTGACAGGTATATTAAAATATAAATAAAAATAAATAAAATTAAAATATGAATAGTTTTACTATTTATAATTCAAACATTTCTGTAATTTTAAATGATGTATCTTGAAACAGAACAGAAAACTTGACTTTTATCTTTCAGTTAGAATACACATTTAGCATTTGATGTCTATCCCTTAACTTCTTGATTCTTCTCAGTAATATTTAAAAATGTCAAATGAAAGCTAGTTTTTCATTTGGCCTTCTTAAAAATAAGTAGGAAATGGGGGGGGGCTAGAAATGCCACACTGGTAATTTCTATATTCTATCCTACTGAAAAGTATTGAAAAATGACTACACAAGACATTCTCAAGGCCTTAGCCTCTATTCCGGTCATAGTGATCTCTGAAGACTGAATATGTTTTTGATGCTTTAATAACCACTAATACTTGGTGAAAGTTCTGAAAACACTTCTTTTTGGGAAAATAATCCACTCTTGGAGGTTTTGATCTGTGTTATGAGCTAAGTCATAATTCCATAAGTAAAATAAACATATACCTATATATACCTAATATGTACATTATATAACCACTATATTGCTCTGTCTAGAATATAAATTCTTGGGAAAATGTATGTTTCCTGAGAAACAGAAATTCCTTAAACACAGGGAGGATGTCTTACTCATTTTGTTGTCTCATATTTGAGCATATAACAGGCTCTCAATAAATACTAAAAGTGTTTGAATGAATTTGAAGAGTTCATCTCCACCGTCTACTCCTCTGTCCATGTCTTCTGCTCACAATTCTGAATTACTTTCTACTGGCGAAAACTATTTCCAAGGTTTTTGAAGATAAATTTTGAAGTTTGAAAACCCTGGCAACACCTGTAGAGTTCCTGCTGCTCACTATAATTTGACTCCAGCCTCCTACTTCCGGTGCACCTCTCACCACTTTCTGCACAAATCTCTGCTTTACCAAACCAGCAGCACCCTCACCCAGACTGTTAATATACTTCTGTACTTTCTCTCCTCTACTGGTCCTGCCTCAGGCATCTCCCAAGAGTATCCTCTCTCTCTTTTTCTCTGCTAATTCTCCTTCTAAAAACTGTATGAAAAGGAAAAAAAATCTGAATCAAATCAGAAAGAAGGGATCTTACTGGAATTGAAATGTCTACTTTCCACGAGACCCTAGGCAAGTCACTTCCTTAATTTCTTGCTAGTAAAAATTGGGTCAAATCAAACCATGATCAAAACGATTGCTGGAAAACTTAAAAGAGATTAACATAGTTCTTAGTACATGTTAAGAGACCTTAATTTTGTCAATGATAAGATGTGAGGAAAAAATACCTGACATTCCAAAACCCATGCATTAAGTATAACCAAGAGAATAAATATTGAAGTGATATGAAAAAACTAAAAACCAAACAAATACTACCCACCTAAACTTTGAGAAACTTCTTCAGTATCAGTCTCTTCTGAGAGACTTCAGAACCTGTTGGCTATAGAACCTTTAAAGCCCTTATATATATTGCTGATTCTTATAAATATAAAATCCATAAATTTATAAGGGCTTTTATAAAATATTTTTAGGATCCTTGGACTCCAAATGAAAACAACACACCCAGTATGACTTAATGAAAATGAATTAAAAACTAGAGGGGTAGAGTTAAAAATGTATCAGAAGAGTCCTGGGATTTCTCATGAAATGGAAAGCTAAACAACTAAGCATTAATGGCTAAGCTCAGAAAAGTAGAAATCATCATGAGGAAAGCAGATTCTCCAGGAAATACCATTTAAAATAATACAGATCGGGTCCCCTCCCTCTTTGGGACTTTTGAACAATTGTCCAATAACTATCACTCAATAAACTTTGCTTTGCTGACCACCAATAAATAAATAAAATAAAATAAAAATAACATAACATAACATAACATAACATAACATAACATAACATACATAACATCACATAAACAGATATTCTATAAGAGGGATAGTTCTTGCCCTACTTTTGTGTGCAAAGCAGCAACTTTTTTTAAGATGTGACTTTTACAACCACTCAATTTAAATACCTTGATCATTGAATTATTTATTACCGGAAGCATATATGACTTCCATGTGTTTGTAAGGAAGTTTATGCAAAACTCTAATATCTTCCATCAAATAGCCAGAAGGGCAGACTCTTTAGCAGGAATCATCTTTGCCCAGTTCTATTGTGGGCTCCTTCCTCCTATTGTTCCTTTTTTAATTCATTAGCGCCCAGTTTAACTTTGTAACAACTAGAGAGATAAACTGAAAATATGCACATGAAACCCAATTACAGAGGAGGCATTATTACTGCACTTGTATATGCCTGATTAAATTCACATTTGGTTATAATCAAGCATATATCCAGTGACACATCAGATTCAAACTGTATCTAGGATAAATTCTTCAGTGGGGTGGAATAAAGATATCTGACCAGTTAGTCCCATACTGGAGCGGTTCGTTTCATAAGAACTTCCCTTTCCTTGAAGCTTTAGTTCTTGGTCAACTATACATAAGGTGTAGTGCTGTGTGCTGCAGGATATTGAAAATACATGCGCATGCACACATACACACACGCACACCCAGAAGAAAACAGAAAGTCTCTGTCACACTTCCCTTATGACTTCATTCCTTCCATTCACACAACTCCTTTTGCATAGTCACTTATCGATTTTTCCTCTATTAACATTTCATTATATTTGATATAAGTAAATGCAGAAAAGCACAATATCTCAAATCCGATCTGACCTTGAATGAAGTTAGGACGTGAACCTGAATGCCAACTCTATTACTTATCTGTTAAAGTCCAAAATAGGAGTTTTTCCAAAAGAAATCCATCATAAAGATAAGTAACCTCTCATGCAAAGCCTATAATGCTGTAGATCACCTTGGATATATATTCTCAGTTCACTTCCATATAAGTGAGAAAAGAAAAAATTAATTACAGGTAATGATGAAAGAAAAAGCCTATACCTTAGTTTATGGAAGTTTCAAAAAGGGGCTTTTTAGTTTTTCAATTTGATTGTCTCCTATAATCCCCAAAGCAACAACCTTCTACTAATTCTGTCCACATTTATATGGAAGTGAAGCTAGTTTTAAATATTTCTGTTTCAGATTTTACTATATAGATAGTGTTAGCATTTAATGCCAGTGTCATTGATGCCTAAGTTACACATACACACACAGGAATGAGAAACAATGTAACCTTCAAATTTTATACATTTAGATTATTTTGTTCCTTTCTCCCACAAGATTCAAGATGAATCTTTAAAAAAAAAAAACTGATTGGACAGAATACTGTTAAAACAAAAATAGTTGCTAAAGTTAAATAGGGAGGAGTTTTGTTTCGCTTAACAATATTATTTAAGTGCTGTATGATGTTCACCATGTCCCAGGCACTCTTCTAAGCCTTTCAAATATTAATTTATTGATTATTGCACTCATATAAGCATTATAGAAAAGTTAACACATTTAATATTTCTGTTTCACAAATCTTGAGACACTCACAAAAATCACTGTTTCCAAATTAAAACAAGGGGCTGAGACAAAAATTCAGTAGTGAGCACGAAAGATAAAAATAAGCTTTGTAACTTCACTTTCCTCTCCATTATTTTTATGTACTTCATTCTTCATAGGCATGATGAATCTTCAGTGAGCTATTTATCTGTTAGTGACTATCTCTGGTCATCTCCTCATATTACCACCTGTTTAATATTTGCTGAGAATACAATCACTGGAATATTTGCTCAAAAATTACAAGTGAGGAATTAAATTTGCTACCAAAACCCAGGAATGCCATCTTCAGATAAAAGCACATATAATTAGATTATTTGATGTTTTGTAATATTATCATTATTTCTCAAATATATTAATATTCCTGTTTAATAATTTGTTAGATTTAGTGTCCTTTAAATATGAAGTTTTTTTCTTCTAATGATCTCTATAAATAATTGCAAAAACATAGCAAGTAGTTTGTTTCTACTCAAGTAACTTCCTGAGGGAGAACTGATAGTTTATATGGTTCTATAAATTTTTGAAAAGAGTGGCATCGTTGGAACGACTCTGCAGTTCAAATACTTGCAGCATTATGGTAAAAACAAGCATGTCTCGAAAACATAACGAAGAGACACCTTTAATATCAAGGAGGGAATGTCTATCATGAGCCGGCTATAATTACAATGCTGTGATCGGTGTCAGGGAAGAATCGCCAGTTTCAGTGAAGGTGGATCTTTTCTATCAACTGAGGAATCTCCAGAACAGGAGGTCAGCAGAGCCACATCCAAAGCACTATTCAAAAAATGCTTACAAGAAAGCCCCAAAAAGCCTCACGTGACTATTGTTAATTTCATACATTTTGAGATCCTCTAATGAATCTTTGAATAGGTAGTCTGTCATTTATTTAGTAGGTAATGAAAGATGTAAATAACAGTTGGGAGGCAATAATGATAATTTGTTTATTTGATTTTATCAGTTCTTTCTGCGAAATATAAAGATTGAGGCCAGTTGGGGGAAGTGATTCATATTCACGGGAATATAGGTAGACGTTATTATATTTTTACAGTATTAATAATTGTAATAAAGATGTATTTGTTTTAAAAGTGTCAAAAATCATCACTAAAAAGCAAAATGTAAGAGAAAATCACACATATGATATTATTTCATGTATACTAAATGTCCAGAAGAGTCAAATCTATAAGGCGAATCTATAAAGACAGGTAGTGACTTAATGGTGACTTGGGGCTAGGGTTTGGGGGTTGGGGAGAAGAAACCAACAGTGACTAGACACAAGACTTCGCTGGACTGATAAAAATGTTCTAAAATTGGCTTATAGTGATGGTTGCACAAGTTGCTATATTTACTGAAAACTGTGGAATTGTACAATATGAATGGTGAATAATATGTATAATATGCCTCAATAAATAAAAAAACAAAGGGATCACAAACTTTTAAAGGAAAAGTTGACGTGATTTACTATTTAATCTTGTGACAGTTTGTTATGAAGTTGAAACAAATTTTTTAGATACATTACTTACTGCCTATGAGACTCAAGTTTCCTCATCAATGGAAGGAGGATATGAGCAACATTTATTTCATACGGCTGTTTGAGGATTTAAAACAAAATCCTTGAGTAAAATAATGTGTGGAATGTATTTAATGCATAATAATTATTACATATAGCAGGTCCGGTACTAATATCAATTAGCCGAAACTAAAGGGAATCATAACAGGAGGGGAATAAAGAAAGAAATCCATCCTTGAAAAACGGACTAGTAAAGAATCATACTCAGAACATGAAAGTAAGTTTGTACTCGTTAGAATTCTCACTCAGAACCTCTCACCCCTGAGAGATGAGAAACTACATTTATCTCTTAATTCTGGCAGAAGACACACTCCAAGGAAGAAAAGAAGGAAGAAAGGGAGGAAGACGGGGAGCATGAGGGACCCAGAAAGACACACAGACAGGAAGACAGAAATCTTTGCAACTTCAAATTTGAAATGTCTCTGATCAGGAGTTAGAGAAAACTACAGTGAAAATGTACTGTGAAAAGTCTCTCTGCATGTGTGACAAATACTATTAAAATATTATAATAAATTCCTTAAAGTTTTGAACATATTTTCAAAGATAAATTCTGGGTGAATACATTTTGATGTATATTTATGCAATGTTTCATATCAGTCATTAACATACTTTTGTCTCTTTTTCAAATCAATCCTGATTCTTGGCATGAGTGTTGAAAGATTAAAAAAAAAAAAAAAATCCTAGCTGAGCCACATAGGAGTTGTGTGGCCTTGAAAAAAGACTCAGACACTCAGCTTTAATTTTCTCAGAAATGCAGATAAAAATCAAATTCACACATTTTTTGTGGGTTTTGAACACACTATTTTATGTGAAATTATAAATTTATATGGTTATAGGCAAAGAAAAGTATTGTTTTTATTATTCTCTCTATAACAAGTAAGAAAATGACAGGCAAAACCTACGTTAGAAATGTGAGGATGAACAGAAAATTACACCTGTGTGATGTCACTCTGTAGGGATTTTCTGTGCACCTTACAGCAGCGGAAGGACAATGGGCAAAATAAAAGAAAGAAATCAAATTTAAGAAATAGCAAGGACTGCATACATCAAAGGGAACTTAAATGCCCTATTCCATTTTGCTGGCTGTCGAGCTGCTTATTTGCATGTCTGCTAACAGCGTCAATTATATATGCGATGAAGAGCATTTTATTAATATGATCTATGTATTCATAGATCTATGTATTCATATTTGATCTATGGCAAAATGTATGTTTTTAATGTTTTAATCTTATTTTTTTGTACAAAGAAGGAAAACTATTTCTAGGCTCTATCCATTATTATAGGAGTAATTGTTCCCCCAAAAAGCTCATTTTCTAAAAAATAGTGCTGAAAAAGAATATTAAATTTCTTTTATTTGAAATACTTCAAATTATTTTCAAAGAATATTTAGCAGGAGTTTCATAGAGAGCCCAGTAATTTACATGTATTGGGTTATTACCCAGGGCCTTAGGTCCCTGGTAGATTCCATAGATAGGCTTCACAGGGTCTGTGGAAACTCTGAAAAATTTGCAATTTAAAAAAAATATATATATATTTGCGAGTATATGACTTTTTCTGGAGAGTGAGCCTACAGTTTTTAAATGATACTCAATGGAGTCAGAACACAGAAAGCTTAAGTGCTGCTGGTTATAAAATGAAATACATATAGTAACATATGTATTTGTTATATTAATAACCATTTATATGCTTGAGGCTATTGAATATTTCTGAAATGACTAAAGTAATTGCTAAAAGGCACAATATCACATGTATGCATTTAACCCATATATTTAAGAATAATCCCTTAACTGTACCAATTAATAGTTATGATTCATAAATAGATTAATTTGAACACCCATCCTCTTCTATATAAAACCTGAAGTAATAATGCAAATAACACATGCTTATCAAAAGTTTACCGGTATTTGTTTTCAATATTTAAAAAGATAGAGTGCCATTTTATTAAATATAGACATATTCAACATGGAAAATAGTTGGATGATAACTTTTCTGGGCTATAAGGACAATACTTATTTTAAATATTGAGTGTGCACTGTGTATAACAAAACAAAAATGTTATTTTTCCCACTGTATAGGGAAGAAAATTTTTTCTATCTTCCAAGTATATTGGGGAAAAAGAAATGAAGTAAAATTAATCTTAGCATGCATCTTGCTATCTAACAAGATTAACTGAAATTTTATTTGAAAAAGGTATAAATTACAGTTGCTAATATACATTAATAAAAACAACTCCATCTTTAGGAGTCTTCTGTCATTCATCTATCCATAAAGTATTTGAGTTCCTACTATAAATCAGGAACTCTGCCAAATTTCTTTTGAATTTGAAGCATATTATTCAATTCCACTTGCTATACAAAACTGTTTAATCCCCATCACCTGCCCCAACCCCCTCCAAAACCTAGTCACCGTACAAATGAAGGCTGTTAAGTGCAGCATGTGAGACACATCAAATTTTGTGTAAAGACTCACTTGGCAAAAACATGCACCATCATATAGGTGATCAGTAGATATTTATTAAGTAAAGTATGGAATCATCCTTGGTGACATAGTACTTTAAAGTCACCAAAAAAAAAAAAAAAAAAGTTAGAATAAGGATTCATTTACACTAACTGGAGTATTCTAAACTTATTTATGTATTCATGAATAAATGATGACTTGTATAGTTTCAAAAACTAAGTGGGTGTTGTGCTTTATCAAATGAAATATGTTTAAATATCAAAATCTGATTGTATAATAGATAAGTAGCTGATAACATTTAATAAATAACAAAAATTAGTTTTTATAGTATAGAAGAATTAATGTTCCAATCATTCTCAATCTAGCTAAATTAAAAAACATTAAAAAATAAATAAAAAGATACATATTCCTTCCACACATATATGCATAAATTATTTATATAAAACATATGGACACATATGCATATACATCTCTAAAATTAAGCACTTTATTTCTAGCCATCGAATACTTAAAAGTATAGATTACATTAGCTGGTATTGTTGATCAGAATGTCTTGGTGCCAGGAAAAATACTCATTCCTTTTCCCCCACTGATTCTTGTTAAAAATGACTTGCATCTTCTAAAATATGACCAATAATTCCTAATTAATCTTGCAAGTTAATATCAGAATGCATGTTTGAGGTGAAATTAAGTGTTGAAAATGGCTTGGGATAATGTACTGTATTAATGTGTTTTAATATACTAATAGAACATGCACTATTGATGAATTAAAAAGCAAGTAAAATCTTTGTAAGAAATTCTATCTCATGAAAAAATATAAAAGAAGAAATGGATATAACTGCTAGATAGCATTAGAACAGGAAATAATTACAAAGAACTTATCCGAAAGGGAAAATGCTTATTTGGAATCACTTCACCTCTCGTATGGAAAAAGCACCCTGTTATCCCTGGTTGCTTAATATTTAAGATGTCAACAAGCCACTTGCCCATTTCCTACTGGTCCTCACATTGGACTACTTCAATATTCAAAAGATTTTTCATGACATGAATGGAAAGTAAAAAAGTGTTCTGTCTTAGAGGTAGCATCAGAACTTCAGCGCAGGCAAAAATATTTTCATTCAACTACATTTGATGAATGGACCTGACCAAATTACTCTTCTTAAGAGGAAAACATCTGCAAAAACAAAACCGGCAAGTAGGGCAGATGGGCTAAATCTCTCTGGGCTGAACCATAAATTTAAGAGCAACAGCAATTTTCTAATACACATTCCGTATTTATGATTAGTAAGTTTTCATCTCTGCTATTTCAAGTGAGTATCATTACAAAATGGAATCCTTGCACATGAAAAATGCTGGGACCTTTTAAGGACATCCATGATTTTTTGCTTGTTTTTAACAAGTATGCGTAAAATAATCAATGTGCAACTGGGAAGGTGGTTAAGAAAATTTAGCTCCACCCCCCACTTATGATCATAGGAAATCTAAACATGAAACAGATATTTATCCCCATCCAGCAGGGTAGAAGAACATGTGTTTCATGTGGAAATAGCTGATTGGTTGTGTCCCACAGGCTTCAAGGGTGACCTAAAATACCGTGGTGAACTCACAACAGAGCAGAGCTCTTCCTCACTTGAGAAACCTGAATTTTCTTAGCAAAATAAGTGAGTCTGTCCCTCGGTCAACTAACCTGAACCAAATATGCTTATTTATATTTACTGTATCTGGGGTCTAGCTTTATCTTTTTAATGGGATGTCAAAGGTAACACGCCAAACTTGAACTCTTAAGTATCTACTTAACTTCTGTAAATAGAGCATTAAGAAGTTGGATAAATAGACCTGCATGTATTTTCTTCACATTACCTCCATGTAACTTCTTCTCTGCATTCTAGGGCACTCAGAGCCCAGATTCCTTGACATCCCAATGCAGAACCCTGGACATATTTAGTTACTAGTAACTGGAATGGGAAGCCCGTTTGGTGTCTTTTAGCCAAGGTTCCACAGGTGTTAGCACTTCACCAATTGGAGAACAGCCTCCCGATTCACCAGGGGCTAGCTCTGCACCACACCACGTGTTGCCACTCATCAATTTATCAATATGGTTAAGTTCAGGGAACCCTTATTAGAAAACCAGAGACCAATGTCGAAAAATGCTCACAAACAAATTCAACACAAAATCTCAACATTGTACAAAACAATTTCTGAAACTTTATTGTGAATTTTAAGATACATTTAGTAAAAGGATGTTTTCCTTAATATAATTAATTAAAATAAATTGGAAAGAAATGCACACACTACTTTTTTAAAGCAAAGATAAGTACAGACTTTTGAAGCCACAATATATACAATTATATGAGTGCAATAAGCTTCCAAATACATTAGGTATATATCTGTTTAAATAAATAGTAAAATACTTGATTTGACATATGTGAGAGTCATACTGATTACACCAAAAATGTTTTACAAAATATAGCCAAAAATGGAATGTTATACATTTGGATATACAACTTTTTAAATACTTTATATATTCATTACTTAATTCAAATTATAGTGTACAAAAGTCCATTTTAATGAGGACAGTTTTGTGTTTTTAACACTGTTCAGCAAATATAGATATTAAGATGCATCCCTATACATGTTACTAAATCCCCATCAATTTAAATCACTAGCACAGGGAGGAAAAAATTCTACCAATAATTAACAGTAATAATTTTTATTGATAAATTCCTAATGTAACACACTGTAACATTATTTTGGTTATTTTAAATCTTCTAAAATATATCACCTAATTCTTGAGGCAATCTTTTTTGTGTGTATATAAAAACTTAATCTGAAACCAAAATAGAAAGATATTGCTCCATTGAACTTATCTACTCTGCAGTTTATTCATTTTGAATAATACTTTCGGTTATCAGTTTTCAATCGGGAAAAAGTTCCCTGTAATTCTTTAATAATAATGCTTTGTGTAGTGCCTTACTGTGAATCTCAAGAACTCATTTCACAAAGTAGCATTAGCATATGCTGTATTGTGAATGGTACCTATGGAATAATGGTATTACAGGAAAATGTGACGTTAAGTGTTTACATCTATAATTATTCATACATCGTAGTACAACAAGGGAAATTATTTTCAGCCACATTTCATCGTTTTCAGCCTATAGTTACATGTGACAATTTATTTGGAGTATATAAAAACGTGGCTATCCTGCAGAAGTAAAACAATATAATTACCAGGGTGCTTTTGTTGTTGTTTTAATTGAAAACAAATGTTTTATTTTCCCTAGGGTACTTTTAATAATAAAAGAATGGAAAAGGAATCAAATACATCCACCTATCTTGAAGTGGTGGAGTGGAGGGAGGGACCACTCAATGATCATTCTCTAAAAATCACTTAGGCAATAATGATCGAAAAGATGCATTTTGCATTTAAATAATGAACAATGTGCTTATCTGACTATGTCTACAAAAACTGCCTGGTAATATCAGAACACAATTATAGAATGACGAGGAGCGCATTCTTTTCTTTTCTTTTTTTTTTTTTTTTAACATATGAACTACTAAAGCAATATAAGGAAACCTACCATATGTGAACTAAACTTGCACTTTTATATGTTTAGAGTATTAGGATATCAACATAGCTAAGAACAAGCAAGCAAGTTATATTCTGCTAAACCTCCCCAGTACCAAGTGCCCACTGTTTTAATGGACAGCACCACATGTCAAGCACCCAGTCAATCTCTATAACTCACCAAGTTGCCTTTTATTGGTCAGAATGGAAAGCGTATACATTTTCTCCAAGGAGTCAGTCGATATTATTTGGGAGGCAATGTAGAGGAAACACACAAATACAGACTTCATCTACTTTTAGTCAGGCCATAAACTGTAAAACATGAGCTTTGCCTTACTAACTATGGCACCATTATTTTTTTCATCAGAGCTATTAACATTTGTTGTATGTTAAGAAAGAGATAGTGATGTATGAGTAGGGGGATTCCTTCTGTCCATATTTGCATTAGGGGTTGTATGTGTGAGTGTGCTGGTGTGTTTTCAGGTTAATAAAAATTAAATATAATTCAAGTAACATGTGATTGCCAAAGAGTGATCTTATTTTTTGCCCTGTAAAATGAACAGGGGTTAATTAAGCAAATTGCTATGTCTTCTCAACATTTTGCCCTTTAAGACCTGGAGAGTAGCATAGCAATGATTCGTTTAACTACATTCACACTAAGTGAAGACATTTCCAATCTCTTGACCACTCCCTCAGAAGGTGAGAAACTAAATAATAACTTCAAATTTTATTTAAGTCTTAATTTTTAAAGTTGAATAAATAAGGGTTTGCAAGCTATGAATTTCCACAAATTAGGTAACAAATTTACTGAAAATTTAAAACAATCATCTTATTTGTCTATGTCTAAAACCCCATCATTATGGTTGACTTTATACTTCTATTTTAATGCCACTCTGAATGTCAAAAACTCACCTACAATCACCTCAAATGTCATGCGATTATCAAGTCTGTGAATTACTTTTTACAAATGATCTTACATTTGGCATATTCCTGACCCTTTCGGCTTTAATAATTACAATTGTAAGAGGTAATTATTAAAAGCTTTAAAATATACCATGAATTGTTAGAATCCACTGCCTGATCTATAAAAGTGATACCAAGTTAAGTTATTTTCATGTTGCTACTGTTCACTTCTGCCAATCTGTGCACAGCATTCAAATACATTTTATGGGTTAAAAAAAAAACCCACAAAAACAAACAAACAAATGCATGCAATCAAGGAAAAGAAATAACCTACTGAGCAGATATTTCAAATTAGGAATGCGTGTCCATTTTCCTCTTCTATTACCTCACTGCAGAGAAATGACTATAGAATTTTTACCCTACTACTGTAATGTTGTGCAGTTGCATTAATCCTTTCAAAAAAGTCATATGGGCAAAAATCTAAAGATTAGCACCCCCATCAGATATCTGTGTAAAAACATGTTCTGGAGCTTGCCAAACTAATAGAGTAATTTTAAAACTATAATTTTATCAATTTGCAATAAAGATGCTTAAAAAGTTCTCAGAAAACTTGAAAAAATACACAGCCTTAGGCAGCGTAGGGAGTTAATGCTTGAACAACATGGGAGTTAGGGGCACAGTTGAAAATCTGTGTATAATTTTGACTCCCCCAAACTTGATAGCTTTCTGATGACTGGAAGCTTTACTGATAACATAAACAGTTGATTCACACATACATTGTATGTTGTATATATTATGCACTGTATTCTTACAATAAAGCAAAGAAAATGTTAAGAAAATCGTAAGAGAAAATAAGTTGACAGTACTGTACTGTATTTACCAAAAAAAAAAAAAAAATCCACATGTAAGTGAATCTGCACAGTTCAAACCCAGGTTGTTCAAGGTTCAACTGTATATTGCCATAATTCTACTAACATATATAAGTTTTATAGCAGGAAAAGGAGCTGAAATTAAGGAAGGCTTCATTATGTTGTAATTAAAATATTTTTATTAAACCTTTTGATAAGGTGTGGAAAAATCTTTTCACTTCAGACATTTCATACAGCTATATGTATACAGTTGAATAGATTTGTTGTATATATTCATTGTATCTAATTTCCTTATTGTGGTCAGGCAAAGCATACCTTTCCTGTGAATATTTTTAAGAGCTAAAAGTGGCTGTGATTAAATGGACAAAATCATACACTCCATACAATATTGGGCCTCTTTGTTGAATCAGTTCTTGATATTTGTGAAAGATTATTTATTTGATGAGAAGAAACATACCAGCTTAAGTTACATAGCTGTTTTCCACTTCTCTTTTTATTCATTTTCTGGAAAATTCATTCATTTTCTTGATTGCTCAATGGCCAGGAATTGGTGTCTGTGTACCTTTTCTACCACATCCCTACAGAAAAACCACCACAAAACTTTCACTCTGCTCCTTTAATATGTCCAGTTCCATTTATCCTCTCATATCCCTCCTCAACTTCTAAGAATTGATGTATATTAATATCTAATTGTGGAGGTAGAAAGCAAAGTACATGCTGGAAAACCTATGCTCTCCTCAAGGCAGGAATTTCCAATACTAACACTATTAAATTTGGCTCTTGTAATTTCCATTTGGATAGAATTTGCCTATCACAATCATAACCAATAGACATAATGTCACTACAAATTATCACCAACACCCAGAATGTCGATGCAAAATTAATTTAGTTCCTCACGATCCCTTATCTGTTTAGTTTCTAAATAAAGGAGAACTCCAGCCACATTTTAAGTCATCTGGAAAGCTGTAGCAACACATCATGTTAAACTACCATGTGCATATGCCAGGGTTCTAGTTTCCAAACCCCAACTGGGGACTCCATCATAAGACCATAACTTATTGTGAAACCAAAACAGTTTGGCAGTCTTTTACCTGAACCTGATAAACAGAGATTACTAAAAGAATTTGCTTTTATGTTTGGTCTCATTAAACACAAGTTACATTTTAAAAAGTATAATTTTAAAAAAGATCACTTCTCTAAAAATGACTCTTTAAATAAATATACAAAATCATTCCTCACATCCCTACCACACATTGATTTTTATTCTTACATATGTTATTGAGTTTAAAGTAAACTTGCCTGTATATCTTTGAACTCATATCTGAGAACTGTGCTTTTCTAATGTCTTACCTTAATAATTTAAACTAAAGAACACTTGCCACTCTAGTTCACTGATAAATTAACAGGTAAACTTTGGTTTCTTACAGCACTGGTTGATCTAAAAGTATGCCCTTACCAAATTCTTGTTGTTTAATTGGAAACAGGAAGTCTATTTCGGTCAGCATGTTCAATTCTGCTCTTTAATTAGAATAATTAAAATTTTTCTGCCAATTAAAGCTTATTAGTCAGGGTCATCAAGAAAAAGCTGCTGCCCCAAAATCAAACCAAGCTTCAAATAATTACTGAGTCCACGCAATCAAAATGTAACTCTAGCTCCCAAACTACAGGTTTTTAAAAGTATAAGTCAATCTGCTTGTCTTATAAGAGAAAACTTTTTCAAAGGGCCCATTTTTTTTTTATTGTTTAGGAATGCAACAGAATTTATGTTCTAAATAAGAATAGCATTCATGAAAGTTATTCAATGACCCACATGCACTAGACTCAATGACAGACAGGTTAGCATGTTGTTCCAAGAATCATTCTCCTTTGCCAAATGGGAAAAGGAAAGCTGTGTGTGCATAACTCCTAGCTATTTCTTTTTAACGTTCAAATGTACCTGAGATCAAAACTGCAACTTTCTTACCTAGAAGTTTTACCATAATGCATCCATTATAAGAATCAATGATAAGGAAATTTTACTGGACTATGGGGCTGAAATCATTCTCTCCAGTTCTCAGACTGGAGGGGGATATTGAAAGCCCAACATGTGGTTGACATGTGTTTACCACCTACTGTGGAGAGTTTTAAGCAAGGAGGTATTAAGCCAGTAATAACATATGATATATTTATAGAACTGCGTAAAAGCAATGGCTAGTTTTTGTGGTTGTGGGTGATAAAACTGAAAAACTTGAGAAAAGGGCTAAAATTTAATAAGCAATACTTATATGCGTGTTTCTAATAGACGTGAAGATGTGTTCTCCCTGTGCACTACAAATAGGCTGATGTGAGCTGGCAAGTTTATGCAGAGGTGCTTGGTACTGCTGACCCATTCAGAAACAGGGATTGGAATAAAAATTGCCTAAAAAGTCAGACAGCATCATTCTAGTCTAGGGCAGAAGAGAGATCTTGTTGTTATCATTCTAGTTTGACCTCCCGCCTCTTCCACTTCCCTTCTTATCGGATATGAGTAGTTTTAAAAAAGGATAATCAAAAAACTCTTGTTCTATTTTGAGATTAGCAGAATGTTTTAAATTCACTGCTAACATCTACTGTTGGTGAAAACTATTCAGAATCCTACTGTTGAAAAGATACAAATGCTGAATACTCTTGCTGAATACTGTCTGTGAAGAAGGTTCTCTGCAAACGGGAAAGAACCACACGTTGCCTCAGGGACGGCAGCATCATCGTGCCAAGTACTTACCCGAAAAAATGTGTGCACAAAAGGAATCACAAACAAAACACATTAGACTTCGTCCCCTTTTCTTTACACCATCACACAAAAAATTTATTTTTGGCACAACTGACTCCTGGTGCTGCACCCTAATTTTATTTTATTTTTTTAACTTAAAGTTTAATGAAGAGACAGCATTGCCTAGCAACCATGAGCAAAGCCTCTGGTGGAACACTGGGAGGGTTCGAGTCCTGAACTACTCTTCCCTTACAAGAACTGTGACCTTAAGTAAATCATTTAACTTCTTCTCAGATATAAAAGAGGGATATTAATAATAGTTCCAGACTCACAAGGTCACGGTTCCTATTTAAGGAGTTAATACGTGTAAATGGTTGAGGAGACCAGGCATACAGTGAACACTCAAGTAAATGTTGGCTATCATCCTTATCTGTTGTTGGAAATCTAGTTTCACCATGTTTTAGAAATAAAGAGACAATGGTGCCAAAGTGAATATTGTGATCTTCTCTTGCAGAGCCCCAAATATCCCTCATTCCTCCTGTGAAACTGTTTTCTAGTTAGCTGAAATTACTGTGGTTTATTTTGGCCAGTTACTATTATATACGTTTAAAGCATGTTTACATCTTTTAGTAATAAAGTAATGATGAATCATGTTAAAGTACTCGATGATGAGTTTCAACTCTATAACGTACTATTAAGATTAATGAGTTTATTCTTCTTAATGTTAAGCTTTTCCTCTGTATAGGCTACTCTAACTCTTATTATGGTTGTCTAGTGTTGCTTTCGTCCAAATTCCTAATGAATTTCTTTTCCAGGCAAAACATTGGAAGGCACAGTCTACACAAACTCATTAATATACAAATACCCAACTCCAAATCAGATGCCAATGGACATCATTCTCTTTGTACTTTTACAATAGAGGACTGATTTGATTAATCATATAGCTGGGATTCACTGTATTGTCCCCAGAATGGCTCACACTGACAATGCTCCATAAACTCATAGGATTTTAAGACTTGGCCTGTCCAGCTGCTCACCTTGCCAGTAACTGCTGACTTCTCGTTCCGCCCATTCCTGCTCAAAATGCGAAGATGCCTCTTAGGCAAAAATCAGAGTGTATCCATTTGATACCGAATCTTTGTGTTTATTGTTTTGTTTTATATTACTTTTAGGTTCTTTTAGATTCTTTATGATTTGTTCTTGCTGGGGTTAGTAACATTAAACAGTATGGGGATTTTATTTTGAATAACCTTCAAATGACCCTATATCCATGGAAGAAAAATTTTAAAATATAAGGGGGCGCCAGGGTGGCTCAGTGGGTTAAAGCCTCTGCCTTCGGCTCAGGTCATGATCCTGGAGTTCTGGGATCGAGCCCCACATCGGGCTCTCTGCTCAGCAGGGAGCTTTCTTCCTCTTCTCTCTCTCTGCCTGCCTCTCTGCCTATTTGTGATCTCTGTCTGTCAAATAAATAAATAAAATCTTTTAAAAAAATAAATAAAATATCAGGTCCATGTAGCCATAGGGTTAAGAAAGGCATCTCTACTGCTGCACATTCAAGATGTGAGCATTAGATGAGGTTGCTTAATATAAAACAAAACAAAACAAAACAAAAGTGTCTTGTGGCCAACATGTGGCATTTCTAGAACTACACCTCCTCCATCTTTGTCAACTCAGAAACACACCCACCTACAGTGTAAAACAGTCTTTTTGTAATACCTCTAGCAAAAACACTGATATAACTGCTCTTTCCTCAAGTTTTTATAAGATGACAGAACACAGTGCAGTTAGGATAAATGCAAGCATATTTGAGGGTCAGAAATCATTGAGGGATTAGATATGAGCATAAGCATTCCTGGGCTACCTACCCTTCAGGTTTCAGAACCATCCTGAAAGGCCCTGCTTCTGCACTGCTCTGGAGAGAATATGGTAGGCTGCTCTGTTGTGGCAAAACATAGTTCTAGTATAGTCCTGTAAGCAAATAGCACTTGTCGTCTGACACTCAGGTGACATATTTGGGGACTATGTCAGCTAATTTGCAGCTCAATCTCCTTAATCCCAAACTTGATTTTCCTTCAGCAATAGACTGACAGTTTTGATTATTTACATTAATTTTTCATTTAACCCAATTTTGTCTTTGAATGCACAGCCTGCCAATAAAATCAACAAGCACTAGGTTTAATTAGCTTTTCTAAGACATATCCTGATCATAAACACCACCATCAATCCAAATGACCCCTTTCACTTTTCAAAAATTCTATTTACACATTATCCCAAAACTATGTGTCTCCATATTCACAAAAATTAAAATACTAAAATTCATTTTCATGCTTTATTGCAGAAAACAAAATTCAGAGTAGTATTACTGATAAAAATAGTGTAGCTACATACTGTTTTAAGTGGATAATTTTCTAATCAATCTATAAACACCAATAATCTGCTTGAGATTTTAGAGTTCTTCTGTTTTGTGATTTCTGATTTAGGAGGAAAAAAGTTAATTTTCTAGTTCAGAAGGGAAAAAATTAATCAGGCAGAGACCTCAAAGAAGATAAAGGCAATGCTCTGGTATCAACACTAAGACAAGAGAGTGAAAACAGAGATCATACAAACAACGGGGATACTGCAAATCGTCCGTTGTCAGGAGAGACTGAACCATAGTGTTTATTTTATAATTGTTTTTCATGAGTCAATGTCAACACTGATTTGCACTGTTTGAACATTTATCAAATGATAGAAAGAAGTAGGCCAGACAGATGTTGGGTTGTATGAGGATATCTACCAAAGAGGATGCCTAAGTATTAATTAAAGCCATAGTTCAATTTTTAATAGAAATGAAAAAAATGGCTGAGTCCCATGATCTAATTTTAAGATGAGAAAATTTAATTCTCAAGATGCTAAGTGAAACTTTAGCGAAGTGTAAGTGTTTTTTGATAGGATTGTTGCCAAAAATTAGAAAGCAAGAAGTACCAAAGTTCTAAAAACTGGAAAATCTATATATTTTACTAACCCCTATGGGTTCATTTTCTTTGGTAAAGCAATGCATAGTCACTTACAGAAATTATAATAAGCAAAGAATTAAAAGTATGCAAAAACACCAAGTTAACAATTACAGTTCTGATTGTATGTAGAAATGGTTACTGCAGACAGAATAACATTCATGTGATTTCCACATCCAACCTTTATTTAAATGTGTCTATTTTACTAAGTTTAATCTATTCTGTTTCTTGGTACTAAATTAGCTTACCTAACTGTCTGTATATTCACACTGAAAAGTGGATTAGGTTATTTAAGTGGTTGGTCATATCAATAAGTTTATCACTTCCCCCCAAATTGTTTATATTTTAAACAGTATATTTAAATATCACTACACATTTTATTCCTAAGGTGTACATATTCCTAAGGTTTCAATTTTGTAACTCATTTACGTTAGCGCAATTACTGAGAGATAGTTGCCTGAGTATCCACAGAACAGTTGGAAAGATCTTTTTGGAGTTAGGCACCAGCTTGGTGGTTATCACTGAAGCCTAACTGCAATTAAAATAGTACATTTTCTGGCAGTAAAAATTTATCTTAAAAAATGTCTGCACAAGAAAAGTACAGGTGAGGCATTAAATGCATTATTTTAAAAAATTCTCTTTGAATACTGTGTTAAAATTTTGAAATGACCTGCTCATATAAACATCATCCATATGGAAATTAGTGTTTTAGAAATGATTAAAGTTAAAAAAAATATCATAGTCTCTCTTGCCTGAAATGTAAAGCTCCCTTATGACATTTTCTTCTGTGATTAAGGGAAACCAAATTTTCAGGATACGAATGTTTCTCAATTTAAGAAAAAAAAATATACAATACAGGTCTCTCTTTTTCAACATTACTTCATTGCATCCATTCCTTGAAATACTGTGATAAATATTCATAAGAAAATGGACTCGCCCCACTCATAACCATCTGGAGGTAAAAGCCAATTAAGCCAAACATTTATTCTAGCCAGAGTTTAACATCTATGTTCCATTTAAGCTTATGTCTTTTCAAAGGGTGAAGGCTGTTTTGCAGAACACCATGATTCAAAATGTCCCTTTGAGAAGGGATCCATGCATAAGTGAAACTCCATTTGTAGAGAACACTGTCTTCTTCAACTCAGGTTATTACTCAATATTATCAATGTGTGCCATGTTTTTAAAATGATTTTTAATATAGCAAATATGTTAATCTCACAGTTACAAAAATGAAGTTTCCTTGCAACTATATTTTATTAACACCTTTGCCTGTAGAAGAAGTGTGATTTTAAGGATGAAAAAGTGTGTTTCCCTCTAAATTAACCAAAGGATAAATTTAAGTGTGGCATTCTTATAATTAGAGTAATAGATCTTGGAATTTTATTACCCTACTGAAAGATCAAGTCTCCAGCTCTAGTTAAAAAAAAAAGGCTTCAAAAATATATTTCAGGGAAATGATGACATCAATTTAAAACAGAGAGAACTCATATTCTAAGTAAGGGAATTCCAAGAAAAAAAGTATTGTGTTTAAAACCCAGTGGAATCTTTTAGAGCAAATACAAGTGCCTTATTTTTTTAAAAATCCCACAGTCTAACACTGTTTCTGGATCACTGCAGTTACTCAATAGATGTCTACTAAATAAATAAATTCATAAAAAATAAAGATTAACACATCTATATAACATATATAGGTAGATGATATATCAGTAGATCATATTACAGGTCTTTGGCAGAAAAAAATCATAGTTATGTATTTTTTAAAAGATAAAAATTATTCTCAGAAAAGAATAAACATTTAAAACTACGGGATATAATTCTGAAATAAGTTTTAGTATCCACTAAGGAAAATGTAACATGGTTTAGCAGTCTAGTGATAAGGATGGATATTGTCTAGTTGTCAGGTTTCCAGCCAAATAAGAATTCAACAATTAGTAAAGGTCCTTCACATTTCTAGGGCAGAAAATCAAGTGGACCCTGTTTATAGAAGGAGAATTATGAGAATTGCAGTATAAGAAATATAATTATCTTCATAAAATAAGTGTTCGGTCATTATCTGAACTGTAATTTACATATACTTCCTGGGATGCACAATCACTTCCCTAAGAGTTAACAGAACTTTTCATTGAAATGGACAGCAAAAAATGGTGGTCGTCTTAACTTACATTTGGCAATATATAGTGGACATTTACTTGTGATTGATGCTATGAGAAGACTAAATTTTTTTTTATAAGAAACAACGAATCTTAAAAAAAAAAACACATCTAAATACTTAAAGCCTGATTCGTGGCATTTAAGATGTTATATTTAACATCTTCATTTTGTCTGATTATCTGCATGTTTGCCCTTGGGATGGAATTAAGCAAAATTCATTGAACAGCTACTAAATGTCATGCTATAATCCTTACAACTCCGTGAAGTCTGATAACTCAAGGTAATCTATGTCTGTCACTGTTCTGCTCACTTCCCACTACTGTAAAATAGGGTATCTTAGCACAAAACAAGCGGTAGTCTAAAAGGAAATCATGCCAATGTGCCATGTTGTATTTGTTTGATTCAAATTTTCTGAGCACAAGGAATAAGTTTTCATATTGTTTTTGTTCTAAAATCCTTTTTTCTTACTTAGCAACTGTCTATATATAAAATTAGAACTAAACCAAAATGCCAATACAAAAACAATTTTATCATACTGAGAAGGTAGGAATGGTGAATAAGAAGTTAAAATTTTAATTTCTGGGGCTCCTGGCTGGCTCAGTTGGTTAGGCGACTGCCTTCGGCTTGGATCAAGATCCTGGAGTCCCAGGAGTCCTGGAGTCCTGCATCAGGCTCCCTGCTCTGTGGGGAGTCTGCTTCTCCCTTGACCCTTCCTCTTCTCATGCTCTCTGTCTCTCTCTCAAATTAAAAAAAAAAAAATTAATTTCTACAATCCAAGTCACAAGGAAGCCAACTAAAAATTGGCCAAATCTACTTATTTGGTTGATAAAGTTAATTGAATTAGTAACAAATCCCCACTACATTTTGTTCCAAATCCAAATCAATAACTTTATCTTGATGACTTCAGCTAATCTAACATAAGGCAATGATTTTGACCTCAGGATATTAAGAAAAGGATATTAAGGAACACTATCATATTGTGTTATATTTTTATTTGTTGGATCCCATTTATGTTACTATGTCATCCACATAGTCAAACATTATAGACTTGCATATTCATATATTAAAAACGTACTAATAAGTGAATATATATTACTTTAAAATGAGAAAGATAGAAAAAAAAACCCTATTGGTTATTATGCTTCTGACTTACATAGGATGAATCCCAGAAATATGATCCATACACTCCAAGGCATTTTAACTAGTTTGATTACACCATGGATGTCATTACTTCAACAGAGATGCTTTCTAGTCTATGGAATAATTGGAAGCAAAAACCAGCAGGTTTCAAATGGCTCCAGCTGTGTTAAGTACTGTCTGTGAAACAGATTCACTCTCTTATATGTTGTTTTGTAATAGGAGTGATGTATAAGGTGAAAATCCCCAGACGGGTGGAGTTCCTATGGGTAATCAACAGGGAAGTAAATTAATAGCAAATGCTAAAAGCAGAATCATTTTAAATACAACATGTGAATGAAAATGGTAAAATACTCAAAATGAGAGATGAAGCAATTATATAAATGTGAAACAATAGGGACTAACATCAAAAGAAAGCATAAGATCCTGTCGGCACTATTCTGATGTTGTTTCAAGGTCAACTTTTCAGAAATCTTAAGCAACCAAAAAAAAAAAAAAAAAAAGTTTTAGACGAAAAGCAGATTAACAGAGATAAGTTCTTATTGAAAAGATATAAAACTCAGATTCGAAAAAACCACCAGGAGCAAAACTCAGAGAACATGCATTAAGTGACATCGGCATCTCTGTCAGAGGCAAGCCGGCATCCTTGGACAGAACAAAGAGAAGGGCAGGTAGGTTTTGTTTGGGGGTGTTTTGTTTTGTTTTTGAGTGTCTGCCCACCATGGGGCAGACATTTACAGAGGCCCATGTCTCCATTTCATGATAACATTATGGACTGGGCATGATTACATTCATTTTATAGACAAGGAAAGCTAGGACAGGTACATTTAAATGACGTGCCCAATGTCACAGTTCTAGTAGCAGTTCATGGAGTCATTTTTCCTACTTCAAATATCAAATTATTTCTTGGGTCTCCTTTTTTTTTTTTTTCACCTGGAAAAAGAATTAAATAGGCCAAAGAGTCTCAAAGGCCCATTTGAGTCTTGAGAAACTATTCTGTGAGTTCTTTTAAGATACCAAATTTATCTTTCTAAAATTAATATAGTAGCTAGACACTGCTCTAGTCACTACTCAATTATTATTTTCCTTCTTTTTATAGAATTCTTATGTGATTCTAGGGTGATGTCTGGTTTGACTCAAAAGTCTATTAAGGGAACTTTAATGTAAAAACTTTTTTTTTTAACCTCTAAAACACCTGTGCTTATCAAGCAAGTAACCAAGTAAATGTATTGACCACTATTTTTAGAGTTACTCACTCAATAATCCAAGTATTTAAAGGTTTAAGTAAAATTTTTTGATGAGGAGGCTTAGAGTAAAAAGAATCTGGGGCACCTGGGTGGCTCAGTCATTAGGTGTCTAACTCTTGATTTTGGCTCCAGTCATGTTCTCACAGTGGTGGAATCCAGCCCCGTGTTGGGCTCCCCACTCAGTCTGGAGTCTGCCTCAGACTCTTTTTCCCTCTGCCCCTCCCCAATTCGAGTGTTCTCTCTCTCTCTCTCTCTCTCTCTCTCTCTCTCGCAAACAAAATCTTAAAAAAAAAAAAAAGAAAAAAAAATGAAATCTGATCCTGTTTATTTAGTTCCTCCTTTCTTTTCCCATTATATCCCAATTAAAAAAAAAAGGTATTTTGATGGGCAGACATAGCGGTGTGGAAGAAATTAGGGAGAAGAGGAAAAGCAGAGCTATCTGATTATATGACAGGAGAGTATTTATGTCCATGAGAATCAGCAGTTTGGCAGTTTTCTAATTTTCTGCTTCTCTCTGATCTATATGCAGGAACCACTGAGTCAAGACACTGATAAATGATACAAAGGTGTTAACTATACTTCACTGTTAAAAAATCAAAATGGTAAGATGCAGAGTCTAAGACAGTCCATACTAGTTCATCTATAGGATGGTGAAGTTAGACCTCCAGAAATGTGAAAGGAGGGGCGCCAGAGAGAACATAATTTCTTAGATTGGAGAGCATGGTGACCCCCCTCAGCCACAAACAATTCTTTAAACTAATTAGAGCTTTTGTCATCAGACCACAGATGTTGTAGAGTAAAATATGGATGGTAGCTGAAACAAAACATTCACTCTCTTCATAGGTACTGTATTCACTTTTGCCTCTGTCACAGCGACAGTGGGTACAGATGAACTCTGGTGTGTCATATGCTTACCACATTTTAATGCAATCTAAAGTTAGCTTACTGGGAGGTAACTTGTGAAAAATAATTTTGGGTGCACTGAGTTGCCTTGTAATATATATATATATATATATATATATTTTAATATATAAATGGGTTGTAATCCTTTCCAACAAAAATATGTCCCTAATGAGGAAAATGTTCCAAACTTATATATAGCCTAAAAATAGGGTTTTACAAATAAAAGTAGACCACACATAAGGAAGAAATACCATTGTAAAGGTAGGTTCTAGACTGGAAATAAAAGCCACTGGCTTTAGCCATGTGACTTGAAAAAAACAGAACAAAACATATTTTCTGAATCTCAGTTTCTACATTAGCTGACTAAGAATGGAATATCTTCTTTATATGGTTATGGGGACTCAATCAATGGAACTATTATACATATATAAAGTATGATTCCAATATCAACTTATCTCTCCAGTTCAGTCAACATTTACTGAATGCCTAAGTTTGTTCCTAGGAATTGTTGTAGCTTTGATCTTGGAAATACACAATCTCTTACTTTAGGGAACTTTCTTACAGTCACTTTAATTCTTAGCCTTAAATTACAATATACCAGTATTTGACTTAACTGAGTTACCACTTGGGACTGAAGGACTGTGAGGAACCAGGGCCGTGTTTTGAACAATCCTGAATCTGTGCCTGGGGTTGATACTGCATTGGCTGGAGAGGATGCAGAGCCTTGCCAATAACAGATGGTCCTACAGGAATAGTTTAAACCCCAAGGAGTGTTGCTTCCAGTATCATCCAGAAGTCAATAACCTTAGCGAAAGCAGAATTTAATTGTCTAAAACAGAGACTTGAGGTGTCAAAATGATTTTGCTTAATTATTACCATGTTTAAAAATCAATCAATGAATTCAACATATTTTGCCATCAGTGCTTGGCAGAAGATTTTGCTGTCAAGACCAAGAATGAGCTCATGTCAAACTAAAATATCCTAAAGACTGTGTCTGTTTTTACTACAACTTAATGTAATTTTGATACTCATTTCAATTCTGCAGCAAAAAGAGGATTTATTTTTATAAAAATTCTAACATCTTTTTTGTGTTGGAAATTTGAAGATTGGGGATACATGGAAACATTAATCCATACAGTTAAACTTAACATCATTTCTTCACCTTGAAAACAGTTATCAGTAAGAAAAGCTCGATTTAGAAAATTGCAAAGGAAAACTATAGAGATTTTCTATTTCTAGGAAGAAAGGACACATGGTGGGTGTGTTGATATTTTATGGATGTTCTTGAGCAAAATATACAGACATGCAGAATAGATAGGCAGAAATAGTTTTGCGTCATTTTAAAATCTATCTAGAAACTTAAGAAAACAGATGTATATCAAGTAACGTAAGTGAATATAATCCACCTAGTGAATGACAAGAAACGGAGCAAAGGAAAGTCGCCAGTGCAGGTGTGTTCACAGCTGACAAACAGAAGGAAGGCTATTGTGATTCTAGGCTCTCAATGTGAAAATTGGTTCAATGACATGAATATATGACACAGGAGGCATCAACTCACAACTCAGAACTCACTCCATTTTGTCTCCGTTTGTCACTTGCACCTTCTACACAAAGTTTCCTGCAGAATCCTATGTAGCTGGGTATTTGAAAGCCCTCAGCATGCAGCTGCTATCACACAGAGGCACAGATTGGTTGCATCTTACGAATCCAAAAAAGCACCAGTATTTTTTTTTCCCCCCAAAGAAAAGATCTACTATGGAACTACTGTCAGCAGAAGACATTTTCTTCCTATAAAAGATATGGTTTCATTTTATACATCCTTCTGTGTTTCCATTCTTCTCCATATTGAGGTTTGTTTAATGAGGAAAGAAAACCTCATTTGCTGAATTGCGGTTGCTATTGTCTTGCACCAAAACTGTTTTGTTTTAAAAATCAATCATCTATGATGATTCTCAGCAAGTCCACTGTACCTAGTGGACTGTGCATGGATTATGTGCTCTTTCTAGTAGGCAAAAATATAGGATTTGTAAAGTCTTTGAAAAATATGCATGGCTATTTCCACTGATTTATATCTAACAGGGCCAAAAACATTAAGTATTAAAGAACTGCAAGGCATTTTACTGAACACTGTCATGAAGGTAAAGACATTGAAATGCACATATGTCTGGAATGAGAGGCTGTGCTACAAATACACACTATTTACAAATGGAACAAAGATGAATTCTAAAAATACAGCTTGAGAAATGTTTCAATATCAATTCCTATGAGGATCAAAGCACTCACTTAGTAGCCAGCCCTCTTCATTATGGTAATGCTACAGTTGCATAGATACCTAGGGTTTTAATCTGATTTGCGTTTAGAGGAGAATCTACACACAGGATTGAGAGTTTCTTTTCAGGCAGAGTTGCAAGCCAGATCACGGTCACTGGAGGTCCCACAGGTAAGCGTGAGCAGGCCTGCACTGTCCACTTGGAATCACTTAGATTCATCAGAAAGCAAATCTGTCTATTCTAAAGCATACATTTGGGATTTTAATTCTTTCAGACACCTCCAATGTTTCTGCATTTGGGGAGAAAAATAGGCAAGACTAATTCTCTGGGCAATAAATCACTCTCATGTGGAGGGAAATGTGTTAGCTAGTTGTATTACAAAGCCTTTACTTCATATTTAATAGGCACCTGCAATACCAGCATTATACAAAGCTCTCTACTCTGCAAATCTTTAAAACCCCACTTAATTTTCAGCACTGATTTCCTGCAATCTAAGAGCTTATGAAGGGTTCACTGTGTTCATACAGATCTATGCAAAATGTGCCAGAACTTCCCTGTCTGTGATGGCATTCATTTGGAGGTGAATCCCAAATTTCTATCACTGGCATGCTTATTTCCGACCAAAATAAATATTCTTAGAATGAAAGCTGAAGATTAGGAGGACAAAAAGGAGGCAAAGTAACTAGCACTGGGAGAGATATATGCAAATATCAGCTCAATGACAATTCTTCATACCATTTACAATTGAAGCTTAAAGATCCAAATACTCTGCAATCCATTAGTTTCTCAATATCCTGGAAGGGATTAGAGTATTTCTTAATCAACTGCTAACAGACTGAGAAAGGCCAGAGACTGGATATTTGCAAGCAGTGTAATACTAAGAGGCAGAGATGGTCAGATAGAAAGACAAGCAATGGAAGAATGTTAAAATATAAGATATTGTACAAACATGGTAAAATTGACCAAATTTCCATCTCCCTGCAGCGCATACAGTTTAAGAATCTATATAAAGTAACGAGTGGTGAGGCTGTAGGGGGCTCCTTCTAAGAAAAGTTGTTAATTTCACCTGTTTTCTCAAGGAATTCCAGAATAATGAGCATGAAGTGACCAGGAAGAATTAATCAAATATGCCTCAAAGACGGTGTTTTTAACTCCACTACCCACAGCTGTACAGGTGGTCCCAAGTCCCTCATTTTAAATGTGATAAGGGCTGATGGCGCTATAATCAATCAGACTGTTAAAGATCAGGGGAAATATTTTCACATGCCATTTAAATAATGGATAACTATGTAAAAACACATCCCTAATGAACGACTTCAAGTTCTGAACGCCTTAAAGTCGTATTATGGCTCGGAACGTTCTACTGATTCTGTTACCGCTCTTGACTATAGAATACAAACTGTGTAGAGGACAAACATGTGAGTGAGAGATTAAATATGGGTTGTTTTCCCAGCCTGTTCCTGCCATCACTCTTTACCGTTAAGAAAGGGTAGTTGTTTTACTTAGGAATTTCCATTTTAATCAATCTTGGCTTCGGGAAAAAAGAATATAAATCAAAACCAAAATGTCAATCATAGTAATATGTCTTTCTTGTTCTATGTTTCCGATGACTGACAGCCCAATAGGTTTGTATCAAACAAAGGTAAAAAGCATGTGTTCCTTTCCAAATGAAATGTTTGACAGATTGAACAGCTATCTGAAATAACCGATGAAATCTCAAACAGCAGAGTCTTTACATGAGAGATCTTCTTTCTAGATTTGGATTTTCCTCTTTGATCCAATGCAGATTTGGGGGGTCCTAACTTTTACAAAAGATGTATCACCTTAGCAACATTGGCTATTGAACTCCTATGACTCGAGATACTGAAAACTTCAGAGTAATCTCATTGACTTGCAGTCCCAAATTCTCACTAACATCTGACCTGTGACTACAAAACAAAACAAAACTAAAATGGCAAATTTAGGGCCCTGGTATGTGAAATTCTGGAAAATATATTAACCATAAAGTCAACCATCAAGAAAGCCAAAATTTTAAAATCTATGTTAAATAATTCTTAGTTCCCAGTTATGTTGACTATGTAAGATAGTAACTGATTTGTTAATATTAGCGAGAGACTAGTTTGTATAAAGGATCTCCATCAAGAAAAACCACCCTAAATTCATAGAATACTTACTGCAGAGATTTTTAAATGAAAGTGGTAAATAATCCACCAAACTCAGTTTTGTTTTGGTCTGTAACAATGCATAAGCTAAGAGTTCAACTCTGATAGAGTCAAACTGAGGAAGTACTAAACAAGGGCAGTACAGTTGACATGGCCCTGGATCCTATAAACGCTCAATCTGGGACCACTAGCCCAACACAAACACTGCAGCTTTTAGCATCTGGGGGACTTCTGCATTCCCACCCAAGCAATAAACAATTGGAAATCAAAAATTCTAAATAACAAAGTAAAACTGGGGAAATAGAGCTTCTGAAAAAATAATTTACAGGTCTCACCTTCATACCTCAGTACTGTCAGATAAGATAATGTGATATGAAAAATAATTCAATAAGAGGCCATTTCTAATATTTGGGGTACAGTTTACACACATCTCGTGTGCGTTAACATGAAAAATGAAAGTTTAAGAGTCAAACTAATTCACATTTATGAGGAGATGTGATTTTAGGTTTGAGGTTTTTTGTTAAATCTAAATTCTCTCTTACTATTTCACATATATTTTAATTTGTGCTGTTATGAGAAGATGCATTATAGCTTGAAATATTTAATAAGACTACACATATATCATAAAAATATAACACATTATCACAAGTACAATACTCGCAAGGTAATTTTAATGATGTTCCGTGACACCATAAGGATGACTCATCTGAAACTAAGGGAACATCAGTTTAGAGTGTTTCTATATATAGAAATAATTGCAATATTTAGGAGATAGTATTTTAACTACAGAAATTATATTCTCTGTGTTAACACATATTCAGTAATCAGAGGACACATCTATGCTTAATATAGTGGCAACTTTTATTTTTATTCTCCTTAAGGTTATTAGCAATGAATACAAAATGCACCTTGAAATTCATAGCTTGGCTGTGTCAAGTTGAAAAAAAAAATCAAGTATTTGTCTCACAAAGCCAAGAGGAAACATAACTAGTTTGAATAGATGGCCCATCCTCACTTCAAATTCCTAAGTCAATCCAAGGGCTCTGGGTATCCTTTGCCTCATACTGATTTCATGGTCATAGGGCACTTAGTTAGCCAAAGGGAAGGAGTAGAAATAAAAATCACAACTGACAATGCTTTAAAAAAACCCTTGCACTTGGGAGAGCGATTTTTCTCCATGTGCCTCTCGGGTTCAACGGACAACAATATTCTGCAAAACTTAGTAAAGTATCTTAAAGTTTTTCCTAACTTTACATTAGTTAAGATTTGCTCCCTTCACTCTCAATTGCATTTTTTTCATGCTCCTCAAGAGCAATTCTATGACTGCCTCACGCATTTTACAGGACATAGCATTTTAGTGGCTGCAGGGGGATTCCTCAAAAATGAAAAGTAATCCTAAATGTAGTATAGTATCTCTAAATGATTGGGAAGAGCAACAACTCCCTTCACACAGTCCAAGTACATGTATGCACTTGAGTATAGCATGCATACACATTCCCAATGTATAATTTCTTCAATATATACCCAGATGTATATACGAGCCAGTACTCTCAATTATGCACAGTTGAAGTCAGGATGTTTAACTCTAAAATAAGCATTTCATTTAGAAAATTAAACATGACTGCTTACCCAGAACCAAACTCTACTACAACTCTCACAGATTGTTTTATTGCTGGAAGAAGTTGTCAAATGTAAATAGGTCACTTAAAAAAAAAAAAAAATACTAAAAACATTTTCATTCATTCCCCCCCACAAAAAGCACACTGGGGCCAAGAAAATTAATTCCCCGAATGCTGTCAACCGGGTTGGGAAACAGCAATAAACAGCATACTGTAAAGCCCCTCCAGCTACAATAAACCGGCTGTCAATAAGCGGACTGAGAGAGAGGCTGTGTACAAGCAGGTACTCTGGAAATGATCATCTGAAAGGGAAAGGAGCTGACGTGTCTGATTCCAACATGCTGAGGCAGTGGTTCTCAAAGTATGGTCCCTGGACTAGCAGCACCAACAAGGCTGAATATCTCGTCAGCAATGTAAATTTTCAGTGCCACTGGGGCCAACCCAATGGCACTGACACAGAACCTCTGGGAGAGGGCTCCGATAACCCACGTTTTAAGAAACACTCCAGGAGAGTGAGACACCCTAAAATTTGAAAACTTAACATCACACATTATAAAAATAATAATCCCACGAAGAATATATTTTCCTTTTAGAAAAATACACCAATGAGCTTTATCCCTTAAAGTGCTACTGGAATTGATTATGTTGTCATCCTCTTAACCCTGTAACAGTGAACTCTGCTTCTTTGTGAATAAATATCAAGACACGACCTTGCTTTTTTTTTTTTTTTTTTAAAGGGACATTTCACTCACTTTGTGAGTGCTAAGGATACTTCCAAAGATTCATGTGAACTATTTCATGGAAAATCCAGTGGCCGATTTGGTATATTTGAAGAAAATGAAAGCTCAGTGAAAGAGAGGGGATGAGGAATCTGGTTTCCAATGTTCGCTGCAGGGTCACACAAGGCAAAACAGCAGGGGAACAGGAGACAAAAGTACGAACCAATGCACTCTAAGCAAACTCATGGTACAAGAGTCAGACATTATGTTTTCATTGTATAGATGATACAAATTAGTGATATTAAATTCGGTAACCCTTTACTCAAGTGTCTTGGATTTTACTCACACATCACCTAGCACCATTAAGTGAAAAGATATTCCTGTTAACAGCAATCTCTGCCCACTCAACTGTTTATAAATTCCTTTGAAGGCTTTTGTTGTCATAAACCCTACTTTTTCAAAATCGTGTAGCTTCAGGAGCACATTTTATATAAAAGCCACCAGTTGAAGTGAGGAGCTAAAAAAAGAATTTTTATTTTAGCTTAACTAGAACATCTTCAGATAACACTCATGTGGTTCAGTTAAAAAAGGAAAACTAAAGGATAGTGTATAATTTGTGTTCTTCATTCATAGAAAATATGCCTCTTTTATCCTAAAATTATGCATCGTGTTATCACCATCACTTCTCCCTACTTCCAATATTCCTTTTGTCCAACACTGCAATTTTTCCTTCTCAGCATGAAAACTTCTAAAAGGTAAAAAGCAAAGCCATTTCAATAGCTCTTTATCATAATCGTGAATTATAGCTATGTCTGAACATCAAAATGCCTACAGAGACACGTGGTCTTAAGGAATGTCTAAAATGCACTTTAGTTCCAGTTAGAGAATTAGTCAGCATCCTATTTTAAAGATTACGTCATACAAATATTCTTATGACTAAGCCTCAACAAAGTATCTTTTCCATAATTCACTGAAATGCACTTAACATTTATGTCTCTGTACTACATATAGTTTCAACTCTTGCAGAAAAGTCAGAAAAAGTGGGCCTGTACGTCAATGCTAATACACACCACGTTTGCATCAAAAGAAAGATGATGTTGGAAGAATGTCAGTCTCTTCCTTTGGAAAACAAATTTCAGAATTTATGTGAAAAGTTTCCATCATGTTAGCTTTTTTCAGGATATTATGCAAATCATAAAATCTCAGTATATTGTGAGTGACCTTCACATTAAAAAGTAAATTTTAGAAGAGCCATTTTCTTTTAATAGAAACTTCATATTTAGCTTCATAAATTATATGATTAACTATTTACCAACTTCTATAAGTTTACTTTACTAAGCTCTGAAATTTTCTAAATTTTACAACACCAACTTCTCTTAAAAAGCTGAGGGAGTTAACATAAAAATACGTCCTTCCAACTTGAACTTCTTTCGAAAAACTTCATATTCTCCTCTAAAATTTCTATATGGACTTATTTTAATTCCTTTCTTTCTGTGCATGTAAGCTCCAAGTATGTGGACTTTTAAAATGCTCTAGGTATCTAATCTTTCACTTTAAAAAGTGGAGATTATAGTTGAATAATAATCCATAGGCATTATGCTTACTGTTCTGGAAATATCTAAGTGATTCATTGACAAAACTGTTTTCGTAAGTATCTTATTACTATCAAACCTTAAAGTCATTCCAGAACAATAAACACTAGAGTGTAAGAAGAAACTAGAGTTTCACTAAAACATTCTATCTCACCCCAGCCCCACATACATAACAAAGGAAAAACTCTTGAGTTTTCAAACACTAGGCAACAACTGTCAATACTATCCTGCAAATTTATTTTGTTTTCCTGAATTTTCTGAAATCTGTATGTCCCTTATTTTCAACAAACTCAGATGGACCATCGCCATGGGTGGACTCCATACCAACAAGGATAGCACTTGGATTACGAAATCCTAGAAAGTTGGTGTGGTGAGAGCTGATCGCAAAAGAGCAAGCAAATGAATTTAAATGCTAGCTGCTCCAGAGCAACTATCATTAAATAAAAGGTATCTTTGGCTGTAGCACCAGCTTGATCCTTCCCTCCCCCCGTTCTTGCTACTGCGGGATTGGCACCTGGCCAGCACAAGCGACATGATACCCTAGTGCCATCTACAGGCTATTACTGACACTCAACTTTCATGGCAACAGACAAGCACCAGTGAAATAAATTAGACAGTGCTGCATTTAAATCTTTATTAACAAGGAATTATTAGACCTAAGAAAAACTAATTCTGGATTTGGTTGAAATATGAGTTTCTCAGCCTCTTAATCCCTCTTCATATGGCATATTTCACAGTTTAAAATGAGTTATGACAGATCACTTATGCATTACTAAGATGGGAGACTATTTACAATGGATTCATTCTTTTCTGTATAAATTGGTTATATCAGGGAGAAAGCATTCCTTCTATTTTTTTTTTTTTTCCTTGAAAGAGTACTTTGGCCATTATGGACAATTTGCCAACCTTTCTATTCAATACCCAATTTACTATATTACAATGAAATCATCTGAAATCAAAGAGAAGGCTTCCTATATGGCTTCGTTGCAATCTATCGACAATCATGTGCTTCACAGCTGATGTACGTTTAATAATCTACTATCTTGTTTAGAGACTAAAAAAAAATTAACCCCTTTAGCAACCACAGCTCCAAAATCATTACGGTCAGACCTTCAAACGTCATTTAAAACTTGGGATTTGAAGGTGACTTTTTAGATCAAAAGGTAATATGAAAAATCTCGAAGCAGTCAATTTGGAAACCCCAGGAGCAGAATTTGGCATATCAGGACAGGTTTTCTTCTTCAGCAAACATTATCTTGGGACATTTTTGGAATCTTTTCCTCTTTTCATCTTTTGCCATTTGAAGGAAACTAGGAGGTTAAATAATTCTCAGAACTCAGAAATTTCAAAGCTGTTCTAAAAATTCTTGACTGAGCCCCAGAGGAACAGAAAAGGGGTCAAGTTTTTTTTTCCCTCTTTCAAACTAAGCTAAAGTTAGACCAAAACAATAGACACACTGGCACGTTAATACTGGTTGACTGGGCACTTGTATGCAGTACTTATAGACCAGTAAAAGTGCTCGTTTACCTGTCTGGTGTGTAAGGGGCCCTTTGTCTTGAAGCCTCCTTGGGAACTGCACTCTGAGGCACTGAAGTGATCTGAACTAGTGGAAGAGCGTTTGGAAAGGGTGTCACAACCCCCGACAAAGGTGTTGTCCAAAGGGAGTTCCTGAATCACATGATGCTTTTTCACGGAGACTGGAGTGTCTGGTTTAAGATGGAAAGCAGGCTGTGGAGAAGCAGATTTGTAGTGCTTTGCCAGGTCAGGGCTGTTAGGCTTGAAGGTGGTGGGAGGGGCCGGGCCCCAGTCAAACCTTCCTATGCTTTGCTCCTCCAGCTCAGCCGGCAGACTTATGGTCCCGTTGATAGGTTCGTGCACTGCATCATCGGGTTTGGACTCTTCGATTGTAACAAAGTTCAAAAGAGAGCTCTTGGGAGACTTTCTTTTCTTCCTTTTCTTTTTCTTGTTTTGTTTGTTCTCCTGGTTCGGGGACATCCACTCAGCACCCTGCTTGCTCCTCTGGGCTGCTTTAAATCTGGATGCATGGCGACAGCGCACCAGGACAGTGACAAAGATCACGACTATGACCACCATGGCACCTGCAACAATGGCGATCATGATGGTGAGATAGTCCTCATTTTGATAGGGCTGGCTGCTGTCCCCTATGTTCCTGTCCAGTGGGGTCTCCATAGTCCTGCGAATCAAGTCATAGATATAGGAGGCATTCCCAGCAGTGTCGTTAACGTAGAGAAAAACAAGCACGAGTGTGTGCAAAGACTTTGGGTATCCCAGGTCACTTATGTTGACGACCAAACGGTGCAAGCCCACGTCAGTAGGCGCCGGTTTCTCTTCCAGAGTAATGTTACCTGTTACTGGATCAATCCGAAACAAGCCTTTGTTGTTCCCACTCACAATTGTATACTTGAGTTCGGCGTTCATCCCAGTGTCAATATCCACGGCGAAAACTTCTGCTACCACAGAGCCAGGAATGGCCGAGAGGGGCACCAACTTAAAAGAAGTGTTGGAAGGTGGAGAAATGACAACTGGGCTATTGTCATTGACATCCATGACATTGATAGTGACTTTTGCAGTAGAGGAGCGGGGTGGTTGTCCTCCGTCAGTGGCTTTGACATCGAAAGTGTAGGAACTCTGCTGCTCTCTATCAAAGGAGACATTTGACTTTATGACTCCAGAATAGGGATCCAACACAAAATTATCATTGTCATTTAGAATGGAAAGAGTCACAGCTTTATTCTCCCCAGCATCTGCATCTGTCACTGTGATTACCCCCACGGTACTATACTTTGGCAGATTCTCAGACACAAAAAATTGAAAATGATTATGAGTAAACTTGGGGCTATTGTCATTCTCGTCCAGAACAGTAACTATCACAGCCGCTTGGCTTTGGAGGGGAGGGGTCCCATTGTCCCTGGCAGTTACTGTAAAAATGAAACGTTCTTGTTCTTCTCTGTCAAAGACTCTGGAGGCTGTCAAAACTCCTGTCTTTCGGTCCAGATCAAAGAAGGAGGCATTCGGCCCAAGCTGATAAACAATGTCCGCATTTTTCCCACTGTCTTCATCTGTGGCACTAATAGTTGTTAAGTATAACCCACGTCGGTTGTTTTCAGAAACTGACAGCTCAATTACAGGCTGGTTGAAAATTGGTGGGTTGTCATTTTCGTCCTCAAGCTTAACCCTTACCAGGGCAGTCTGATTTAAACTGGGCTTCCCGGAATCAGAGGCAACAATTTTAAAGCTGAATTCTTTGGTGCCCTCATAGTCCAACAAAGAGGAGGTCTCTAACAAATATTGGTTGTCGTACACCGCCTTCAAATGAAATGGGACCTCTCTCTCAATAAAACAGATCACTTTGCCATTCACATCTGTGTCCTTATCTGAAACTGTAATTAGCGCAATCTTTGTATTGACAGGATCTTTCTCAGATAAATACACTGTGCCATTGATGGGACTTATAATGTACCTGAGGTCTATGTTAGGAGGGTTATCATTGACATCAGTGACATTGATGGTAACCGTTGCTCGAGCGGGTGTGGAGCTGCCATCGCTAGCCAGCACTGTCACTTTGTGAATGGCCGTCTCCTCTCGATCTAAGGACCTCTGAACTGTTATCAGCCCAGTAGTATTATTTAAAGCAAAGAGTCTTTTGGTTGCAGGGGCGACCTGGGCACCAAAAATGTACCGTATTTCAGCATTACTGCCTATATCTGCATCAGTGGCATGGAGCTGAATTACAGAGGTGCCTACCGGAGCGTTCTCTGGAATGTGCACCTCCACTTGACCCTCTTTAAACACTGGCCTGTTGTCATTTACATCACTTACTGTGACCTGCAGTATGGCTGTGCTGGATTTCTGTGGAGTGCCTCCATCCTCTACTTTGATTTTCATCACATAGGTATCTTTCTGTTCTCTGTCCAAGTTTTGCTGAACAATCAATTGTGGCCACTTCTCTCCCTCCGGAGTTTCCACGATATCCAGTCCAAAAACACTCTGCCCATTTAACAATTCATAATGCTGAACACCATTGAAGCCTGTGTCAGGATCTGTTGCTGATGGAATTGGAAAGCGGCTGTTGATCAAAGTGTTTTCTGGAATGGAAATATTGATGACAGGAGATGGAAACATGGGGGCATTATCATTGGTATCCTTGACAATTATTTTTATTTTGATCAGCCTGAAAAAATCATTGGGGAGGATCACTACCTCAAGTTCAAAGAAACACTCATTCTCCTCAGCATAAGAGGCTCCAGCACAGAGTTTTTCTCTGTCTATTCTATTGGAGGTTGTGAAAATCTCCCCAGTGCTACTGGATACTTTCACCAAAGGGGCATCCCCAGCTTTAGAAACCAGTCTGTAGACAAGGCTGGCACTGGTCCCTGTGGCAGCATTGATGTGAGAAATGTTCAGATCCTTTGGTATGTTTCCTATGGGCACATTTTCAGGCAATTCCTCTCTAATAGTGTAAATAAGTTCTTGAGCTATTGCAGAATCCAGCCTTAAACAGGCAATCAGAGCAGCCAACAGGTAAAAATCCCTCAGGTCCATGATAATGTATTTATTTTCTTTTCCCGGATTTTAGGGTTTAAGGGTTTCCACTGAGGAATGATGCACGAATTGCAAGAGGAAGCGTGCATGGACTGGAGGAGGCATTACATCTCATCGCTTATTTGGAGACAGCCACTGTCAACACAATCGTATAGACAATATTATTCTTCAGTAAACAAAAACACACGGTCATGAAATATCACAACACATTTTCCACTGCATATTAGTAAACATGGCAGTTTGCTCTGCCGCTGTTTGCAAGTTAACTCTGTGGATGAAACACTAAATAGCCACTGCTTGTTGCGTTTGCCCAGAGAAAATGAAATACATCTACTTTTGAATTAAGGACAGCTGCTATTTTTACCTGTACTCACCCAGACTGTTTTTCAGGACACTGTTTAATTCAAAACATGCATTCTTATGTTCTCTTCTTCCCCTCCCCCTGTCTTACCCGCCTCTTGGCTTCTAACCCAGCTCCCTTAGTTTTTTTAGGTGCAAGTGAAAAACACTAAGTATTTAGCTATGGTTCCTGCTAATTGCTTTGTCACATGTCGAATGTGATGTTTTTCTTCTCTGCTACACTGAGTCATCTCTTTCGTCTAAAATGACTATCTTTTTCTTTCCTCCCAGTTCTTCAGCTGCCTTCTAATCCAGTCTTACTGGGAAACAAGCATCCGGACATGCTGCTGCAGCATCAGAAGCAATAGTCACCGGCCACTACATAATCCTCATTGCCTAAAAGCACAATACCAAGACTTCAAATTTCCTGCCCAGACCTTGCTCTCATTTCTCCATATTGCCAAATTCTCCCCATTTGGATTAAGAAGCACACTAAAACTTTTAAAAATGTATAAAACAGGATTCCTTATCCTAGATGGGGAAGAGAGTGTTGAGATGTAAGTGAAACGCAGCTAACATTTCCATGTAACAGCACAATATTTTCTACTGAGCATAGAGGGGGAAAAAAATGCAGTTTCTTAACCCTGATCCCTGGTTATAATATTAGTAACATCTGCCACACATAAATACTGCAACCCAATAACGCAGGTAAAAAGGCTTCTGCTTAGATGCTCCCCTAACTGCAATTTAAATGGGTGCAAGCCTCCAGGCAGCTACCTACTTGAGTAGAACTGGTCAGTTCCCAGGCTCTAATCTTATCTGCATTAGGCTGCACGGTAGCTGATGCCCGCGATTAGTTCCAGCAGAGTGATGCAGGTAGGGATGCAGATACAGCTTAGTAGGTGAGCTCTGCCCCAGCCGTCTACCCAATTACAAACATCCCTCGTCCACACTGAGGACATATCTAAACACAAAATTTACAATTGTGCATGCGAAACTTTACACTTACGTTAGTTGCCTCAACCTTTCCCCTTTCCCGGTATGCTGCAGTTAGGAATGATTGGTTCCAACACATAGAAAGCCATGCATCTGGTAGCACCAGTTTGGGGAGAAAATCAGAAGCAGCAAAACGTTTCCTCCTTGTAAAATGTGTTGCTTCGGGCTGGCAAATTAGCAACTCCAGAGAACAAATTCACAGATTTGTCGTTAGTCATTCTCTCCACATTTCGTCTCTATTACCCACGGGGTCTGGGCTCTTCGGGTATTTCACACACACACAACATCCCGTTGCACTTCTTCAGCTCTGGGGTATTTTCCACAGCATCAAGCATACCATTTCTCTCCGATGTCAATACCGCTTAAGTCTCTAACTTCTTGTAGGAGACGTCAGAGTTGGGGTGATGGTTGGTCTCCGGCTGCTCTCCGGGATGACAGTTGCCTGAACAATTCCTAATCGGTTATCTCTTTCGTGCTTCGGAGACTCTGAGGCGCTCCTTCCTGTCTTGCATGCTCTCGCTCTCTCCCTTCTCCTCTGCCCCTCTCTCCTTCTCCCTCTCCTCTCTCCTCTCTGAACTGAATTTCTTGATATAACTCTCAATAAGCCCAGAGGGAGGGCGTGACTGGCCGAGCCCCGCCCCCCGCCCCTGATTGGCCCGCATCTTGCGGTGCGGGCGGCCGCAGCCCCGCGCGAGGGAGGGGGCGAGGAACAAGGCTCTGACTGTCTCCCAGCCTCCCCTCCTCAGCGCCCCCTCGGCAGCCGCGAAAACCCGGAGAACTGATCCCGGCCCCGGGAGAGCCGGGTTCCAGGAGGCGCACTGAGCATGCCCAGCAGGGTCCGGCCCGGGAGGGAAACGCTGGTGCTCCCCAGGCCCGCGCGGCTGCCGCTCTCCCGGCGCGCGAACCGGGCTGAGGGCTTGCTCTGTGCCGCGCGGGGCGGGCAACGGCGGAGCACCGGTGGTGGGACGGCCCGGGGCGGCGCGGGAAGGTGGCGGGGGTGGGGTGGGGGGGCGCAGGCAAGGATCCGGGGAGCCTCCCGCACCGCGGCGGGCGGACGGAGGACGCCGAAAAGGCTCATCTCCGGGCGCACATTTCGCACTTGTCTTTACTAAATGGAGGGGCCACAATGCAAAGAAGGGAAGGAGTCCAGCCGGGGTCCGGGGCACGATGCGCACGGTCACCCCCTCGGGAGGGAGCACCGGCCAGCAGCTCTCCGGAGAGCGTGCAACAGACAACGTGCCCAGTCCTGCAACTAGAGGCTTTTGCTGGCAGGAACACTGGCGAGAAGGGCAGAGAGGGCAGACAGCGAAAGGTCGGGACAGGATATTTGAATCTCAATCAAGACCGGAAAGAAAATTAATTGGAGCACTTCCTAGAAGCAGAGTGACGGAAGCTGCCGGGGGAGGGGGTGGGGGGGGGCGGGAGAGAAAGTGGCAGCGTCTCGGAGCTCCCTGGATCAGCCCTAGGCCAGTCTGGCGTTCGGGGTGAAGTCGCGGCTCGCACAGCACGGCCCACGGCGGCCGATCCTAGGTGTCCTTGCGCTGCGGCTCCCGCGGTGGCCGGAAACCTGGGAGCCCGAGCTCGCCCGGTCGCGCGGCGGCGGCAGCGAAACCCGCTTCCAGCTCACCCAACTGCAAACTTTGCCAGCGAAAGGCTGGTGGAAGGACTTCGTCCAGCTGCTCCCTCAACTGTAGAACAACTCCTTTCCCTTTGCACTTGGGATTCCAACTTTAATTGGAATACTTGCCTTTCCCTGTGCCTTTCTGACCTGCTCTGTGGCATATCCTCACACGCTTCTCATTTTCATACAAGAGCTAAATGGAATGACTCCCGAAAGGATTAGCTTTGTTCCGTAAATATTAGACCCCAAAGCACTGTTTTTTATTGATATTTTAAAATTACTAAACCACGAAAATTTGCGTAAGGGGCTATACCCATAATGGCACATACCTACGTTTGAGGCATGAATAACAGTTCGCTTGGAACACACCAAAAAGTAGTTTTGAATGACCTATAAAGGTTGTCTGAGAAGGTCTTAATGCATGATGGAGTAACTTGTTCTAACTCTAACTCTATCCTCTAACCGAGGATAAAGAGCATTTATTTTAAACCTCCGTGTTCCATATTCTGTACTGGGCTGTAGATGCATTAAAGGCTCTTCACATAGTTAGGTACTATGATGGCAAATTTAGGGGATATCTTTTGTTTTTTAGTACAATTTATTTTTCAATAGGAACAACTTATTTTTAAATATTAAAAGGAAAACAAAAACAAAGCAGTCACTATGCCTACAAAACTTAGATATTGTATATAATTCCTTTTTTTTTCACCAACTCGTGTGGCATTACAATTTTCCCTCATCTATGAAAATGTGAGCTCTTCTTTATTCACACTTCTCCAGTGAATATTCACAGTAAAAGTGCAGTGCCTAAAACCTCACTGTAGAATACAGATCCCTTACATGTAAAATATAAAACTGGTTTCTTGCAAATAGGTTGATATTGTTTTTAAATAGCCTATATAACAGTATTTTATAGGATTAGAATACATAAATTTAATAAAAAGGGCTGCTTAAGTATCTAAAAATAAAAATATCTGATACAATGTGAATTAAAGGAATTCTTTTATCTTACCGGTGATGATGATATTGCCATTCACAAAATCTAAAGTTAAAGCTAGTACGTTGTTCTAACCGTCACCTATTTTATGCTTTGGACTAGTTTAAAATAAATGAACCATCATCCTGATACATTTATAATAAACACAGCAGCACAGCCACTTTCCAGTTCAATTCATAAGTATCATGCTATCTCACATTCCTATTCTAATCATACTGTAGTCATTTCAAAGTTCTGTTGTAATCGCAACACATAACTTAGCAATAATTACTTAACCTTATTACCAAGTGTAACTGTTTCTGTTTGCTAAAGGATAGCTTGACTTGTAGTCAGAACCCATTATTATCCTATGCTCATAGATGAAATCTTAGAACACAGATGAAGGTTAGGGAAGAGAAAAAATCATCTCATGATTAAATTTATGACCATGAGACTCCAATTAATGGAACCTACAGGTCAAAGCCCCCAAAAGTAAGTACCTCTAGATTCTCTGCGAAGAAAATTGGATACAGAAATAGAGCTGACTTCAGTGCATCCTATTTTGTGTTTATTTAGCATTTCTAAATTATTGAGCTTCTTTAACCGTACCAGCTCTTAAAGCCAGAACGACTGAAGCTCACTGTTTGCCCTATTATATTCCAACTTATAAATTACAGAATGAGAACTACAATTAGAGATCTCATTAATATTCCAGGAAAAAAATAACTTGAGGCTTCTGCCCAAACCAGACGAGATCGGGCGCGTTCAGGGTGGTATGGGTTTCTGCCCAAAACAGTATGTAGAACATGTTCATAATGAGAGCTGCTCACAATCCACCTCTATTTCAAAAGTTAGGTCTGTGGATTTATGATTTGGGAAACAGTAATTTTAGTTTTTCTAGGGAAATACGTTGTTTTTCTGCATTTTAGACATTTTTCCTTAGTGAACTTAAAAAAGTATTAGATTTCCAATTACGACTTCTAATTCAGAGCTTTCAATATGTATTCTAGATTTCTAATTAGATCTCTTTAACCCTTATTCATCTTTGTCAATGCATATGGGGTTCTATAGCCAGGAATTAAGATGTTCTCACCTATGTTGTACCTGATTAGGACTTTAGGAATTACATCATCTGGGCTGTAGTCAAATTGCCTTTGGTGTTTTCTGTGTGTTATGTAAGTCATGGGACACTTGTGAAGCTAAGTCACCTTCAGCCAGCTGACTGAAAACTAAAATGCTATTAGAGATTTCTATAGAAACAGATGTCAAGTTAAAAAAAAAAATTTTTAAATTTCAAAAATTTAATGCTGTTCTGCTTATATGTATTAAACAATAGTGTCCATGTAATAACATTTAATAACTTAAATTATGACCTGTTTAATTGGATTTTCACTTGAGTTTTCTAGTTATCATCCAACCTTTTAAAATTACTTTTCACACGGGTCGCAAAGGCTTTTTAAGAAACATTGTATATAAGAGACAGACTGTGGTATTTGGAATGAGCAAATGACCTCAAGGATTTCAAGACTAAAATTTTCATCTCTTATATACTGGTTCTATATTGTAATCAAAGTTGAAAATTAAATTAAAAATATGCTTCCCATAACCTATACTTCTGAAGTTCCTTTAATCCATATAGCTTATTGTGTCTAACAGACATTAATCAATCACCGGGGCTCTAATGTCCCAGGAGGTAGTATTGTCCCCATTTCACAAAAGAGGCTACACTACTGTAGCGTACTTCTAGGGGGGAAACTGGGTGAAGAATATTAAAGGTTATCTGTATTATCACTGTTTAGAAAATGACAATGCAGAATTTTAACACCACAGAAAGAAAATTAACACCTTTTAAGGCTGTGCAAACTGGGAAGGTGGGAAGTTTCTTGAATAATTCCTTTGCTTCACTATTAGCTCTTTCCTTTGAATACATTTCTTTTTTTCTTTAAGGAAAACCTAGTCCAAGGTAATCAAATCACAAAGGAAAGCAGGTGACAAGAAGCTTCAGTCTGTTTGAATGACTGAACTAAATTTATCCAAATTTGCTATATTTTTATGACTGACAACGATTACAGATGTCAGGTTTGTAGCTCTAGCGTTATTACAATATTAACTGACATTTTCCAGTGCAACTATTTTATCATGATTACTATATAAAGGAAATATTGAATTTTCAAACTCGTTATTGGTTATGTAAGACCTAAGGTAATATACAGACATAGCAAAGCTGTCATCGGTGGGGTACAGGTAATCACTCAGGAAAACATGAAAAAGGGCTTTTAAGACTGTAAAGAGAACATATATGTTTAACTCTAATTTGATCACTTTAAAGTCATGTTATTCCAAGTGAAATAAAACATATGAAACTTCTTTCCCGTGTATGACATTTTTGTGGGTAAAAACTGTTAGAATATCAAGTATGATCTATTCAATTCATATTTATATAAATGTCCAAAGATGAAAAAATAACATGCACATTTGGAAGCACCTCTATTTACACTTAAAAATAGAGACAGAAAAATGTTCAAGACAAAAACATGTTTCAAGCACAATAGCATCTGCCCAAGGATAAATGCAGAAAATGATTTTCTTAAATATTCGGACTTTGTCAAGTTAAAATATAGTGCAAGTTTTTTATTCTTTCAGTACTTCCTCAATAAGAGTATGTTGTTGAAAACAGAACTTTGTATTACTTGAAAAATCATTCTAGTAACTCATTCTGTACCCTCCCCCAAACTTATTCATGTCTATAATTTTTTCCTGTCTTTTTCAGGACAAATTCATATGATATTCTTCTAAGAGCCCAATTTGTTACATAATGTGCACATAAATAGACATAATATAGGGCAGGATGGATAAGCCTCATTTTTCTCTTATAATCTTCTCTCAGGAACCGAATTCAACCCACAGTTCCCTCTAATTGAATTAGGATGAGTCAGGGAGACTCTGCATATCCCATGGACTCCGGCAGCCCTGGCTTAACTCGGTATCACTGATAAGACCCAAGTAATGGATATAAGGATTGCTCAGCCCTTGAAAGATACTGGTATGCTTTGACTGGGACTTAAGTCAATACCATTCTGCCTACAAAAATTGTGTGTATACACATAATTCTTTTTTTTTTTTCCTTAAGTGAAAATGGATTATGTAGGGTATACTAATACACTCCTTTAAAAGTTTCTAAAATGCGCATCATCTTTTCAATCTTACGCCTATGAATTTACTGTGCTCCAGCCATAAAAGATTGAGGCTCTTTTAATCCTTGCTGAAAATTCACCAAAGAAACTTCTTGACTGTATAGAAAGGAGTTGATCTGCTTTAAAGTAATCCAGGACACATCATAAGTGATTTATTTTTTAAAAATAATGTTACAAGGTGCATTATGTGGAATTTATAAGAAAACCTAATTAGGAAAATTTTCTTTGGAAAAATATCACTTGTAAAATTTAACAAAAAGCAATAAATCCCTCTTATAATAATTTCAAAAAGATCATAAACATTTAATAAGTCACAAAAATATTCAAGCAATGTATTGAGACTTTGGAGAGTAAAGAGCACCATGTTTGAGAGCAACGTTAGTGTATCTCTGACCTAATTGCAAATTTATTTATTAATTTCTTGGACTAGCAACTATACCAATAGAGGTGTCTTTAACAGCTATGGTGAAGAGGTGTAACGGGACTATTTTTCAGTAATGTTTGTTTCTCACCATGGAACTGGACAGAATTTTTTTGGTATATTACAACAGATGAGAAGATCCTAATGACCAAATGACACTTCATGTAAATAGCCCAATTAAGAAAATTTAAATGAGAATCACCTGCAATTATTAAACTCATATGGGACAAACTTAGTACCATTAATCTTTACTAGCTCAGTCAAAAATCTATTTAAGAACCACACTATATAAAAAGAATATCTACTCTACTTTTCAAAACCTCCTATATGCTCAGCACAGAAATATGCAAATGTCTATCTTAAGTGTAATTCAGCTGAGCCATACTGGCCTGTGAGTCTTTTCTACTTTGCTAACTCTTCACAGTATCTCTGCTTTATATTTTAGATTTAAAAAAATTTTGCTTGTGATATTAATCTTAACAGTTCAAATGCTTGGCAGCAAGTTCTTGGTAATATTCATAAATAAATATGCCAGCAATTGAATTGTTTTTGACCTTCATATTAGTCCAGAAGGCCTACTGAGTTTATTATTTTAAGCCTAACAATAGGCTTAATTATAACTAACATAAATATTAGGCTTAACTATAGAATGAGTTACTAGAATGATGTTTCAAGTGATACGAAGTTCTGTTTTCTGTTCAAACTCTGTATTTCTCAAACTTTAATATGGATATGAGTTACCCATATATCTTATTAAATTAAAATGCAGGTTTTGATACATTAGTTTTGGGGTGATCCAAATTTCCAAATGATCCTGATATTGGTGTGTGGACCACACCTTAAGTAGCAAGGCCCTAAGAGGAATCTTAAGAAGTGTCATGACCCACAGGGAAAAAAAAAAAAAGAGAGACAAAAACATTGGAGAAAAGATTACACCTACCATTTTACCACACAGAGATTTACTTCTGTTACCAAGCAGTCTTTTAATGGAAATAATGCTCAGAGACTTGAAGAACTTACACATTACGTATATTTAGTTTTTTCCCCCCTCAGAGATTCAGTATCTTGAGCTAAGTTTTAGTTTTACTTTGGACTGTTAGGAGAAAGAGGCTCATTTGGAGAGTCTGGCATTCTTTCAGGGCAGAACGGGAAGGCTCAGACACTTTCTGAGCAATATGAGGGCTCCAAGACGCTCATCGAGAAGCTATCAGCAAGGAGGTGATAAAATACACGTGTGCACACCTATGGGTCATCTTCAAAGCTTTCCAGACTTCCTTTTTTGGAAATGTTTTTCCCCATGTTCCATCCATATGGTGAGTAAAATAGCCATCTTCACATGGTGTGGACATCCCCTGCCCTGGCAGAAGTATATGGATCCAACCCATCTGCCAGCTCTTGATTTATGAAGATATTAAACTCAAGACTGACCCACAATCCCTTTCACTAAAGAACGTGAGTCTATAACGGTGATATTCTGATAGGTAATCACTCTGAAATATATACTCAGGAGGAATTAGAAACAGTTTTTCATTACATTGCCAGAAAACCAAAGGGAGTTTTGAGGGAGAGAAGAAAAGAGACGGTGCTCTGAAAGAATCAAGAGATGAGGATCCCCCATGGTAGAGAATTACCTGGTTCCACTTTATTGCTGGTCTCCAGTCATATCCCTTCCACGGTGTAAGAGCGACACCATATAGTAGCCTTTATGGTAGCTATTACTTGCAAACAAGAGTCCTAATGTTAGAATTCACCATAGCAACTTGGTAATGTCCCTCCACCCCATTCCTAACTTGCCCACTGAAGGACTAATGAACTGTACTAACGTGATTGGCATTTGTAATTGTAAGAGAATATACATGAAGAGAAAAGAAAAATCAAACCTTTGTACCCATGGTTTTCAACTCAGACTGTGTCTGGAGACATTTAGATGATCACAACTGGAGCATGGGAAGAAGCGTTTGTGGGAGAAGAAAGAGTTCATGGGAAGGGTTGTTACTGTTTGTACTGCTATCTAGTAGGCCAGGGTGATGTTGAATCTTCTCTAGTGTACCGACCAGGTTCCCCCCAACTTCCCTAACCCACTGTCCCCCCCACACACCCACCACACCACCCCCCAAAAATTACCTGGCCCAATCTGGCAGTGGTGCCAAAGTTGAGGAAGGCTGCTTCTAGGTGAAGAGCATTTGTATTTTTCATGTGTTGTGATCTAATCTATATTTAAATTTTCTAACTCACCAGAGCAAAAGTTCAAACAGTTAAAATTAAAAAGTTAAAACAGCACTGGGATTCATTTGATAACCAACAGGACAAAATAGCTTACAAATTATAGCTCTGAAATACTCACTGAAATCTGAAGAAATCTCTTCCAACTCCAATGACCTGAACTTGGCCATTTCTTGTCCATTCTTGTTTTCAGAAAATTTAAGATTCATGTATATGTGAGGCATTTTTACTAACTTATGCTAGTGCATAATATATCTAGTATAAGTTAATTTTATATGCCATTATCGTTTCTATTATTTCATAGTTCTAAAAAACCTTTCCACCCACAAGTTCTCTGATGAAACATTATTGTCCTAGATTTTGTTATATATCTGACTCATTTGGGTTTTCATCAGGGCAAAAAATAAAAGTATGATTATTTTAAATATAAGATGAAAACCTCCTTTAAGTATAAGATTATAATTCCCAGTAAAGCATCTATAACTCTATTCAAATCTATGAGTATATACAAGCCTGGAGAAAAAAAAAAAAGTTAGTTGCTAAAATTTCTTTCATTCTGGTTATCAGAGTCTCAAGAACTCATTTTAATTCCTTCAAAGGATACAGTTCACATATATGTTTATTCTTAAGTTTTTGAGTCAATTTACAGTTCCTGGAAATTTGCAAATTAAATTGCAATAATAACTTAATAAATGAGCAAACTTTTGTTGAATTAGATTAAATATTCACTCAGAACAAAATAAAAATTCTGGAGAAATCCTGAGTACTAGCAGACTGAAGTTTTCACTATGCACAATTTGACTCATTTGAGAATTTTAAAAGTTAAAGTAGTGCTAAAATATTTTCTAACTGTGGTAAACACTGCCATCTAGAGGACTTCTTTGGTAATGCACATCAAAACTAAAATGCCCAAATGTATTAAACATATGTATTTATTCTATAATTTTTTATAAATTTCATTAATCTAACAAAATTCTTATCTTATGAAATTAAGGGCAACATTAAACCACTAGATAACTTTTTTCTGTCATTTCAAGTATCAATACTGTCAAAGAAATTCTTTTGAATATTTTATTAATTATGTTTTTAAGTTGTTTATTCACATTGGTCACATAGTAATTTAATTCTGATATTTAATAAAATATAATAGAATTATAGTCAGATTCTTATAAAAGATACATTAGAATCGAGAGCTAGAAAAGCCAGCAATACAATGATGTCAACTATGAATGTATGTACTTTAAAAAATGTTTCAGGAAAAGCAAAATTTCTTTCAGAAAAAATAAAATTGCCTATGCTAGTCTTGTTAGTTCTTTTTTTCCTCTTTTGTGTTTTAATGAACATTTTTCACTTCTGTTTCACTAATTTACAATGTGCTGATTTCTAAGTCTGCTATTTGAGGACTTACTCATCAATCAACAGTGGCTGAGACTGAAGGGTACTCAGGACCTAAAAGGTGTAGAGAGAGGTAACTTGCTGTGTTCCCTATTTAAACAGAAATACTAACACCTTAACACTTGGGAAGTTTCCATCATCAAAAATCAGTGAATAGTAAAAACAACAAACAAAAAACATGTATTTTTTATGACAAGTTTTCCAAACTACCAACAGCATCCATTTTAAAGTTAAATGGCTATCAAATAAATGCATTTAATTAAAAATTATACAAAAGTTACTGAAACATTTTGTATGCTTCTTGAATTTAAGATTTTTTTTAAAGATTTTATTTATTTATTTGACACAGAGAGAGAGATCACAAGTAGGCAGAGAGGCAGGCAGAGAGAGAGGAGGAAGCAGGCTCCCCACTGAGCAGAGAGCCCAATGCGGGGCTCGATCCCAGGACCCTGAGATCATGACCTGAGCTGAAGGCAGAGGCTTTAACCCGCTGAGCCACCCAGGTGCCCCTGATTTTCAGATTATTGATGAGATTTGTGAACAGTCTACTTTGTATCACTTATAACTAATGTTAGGTGTATTTACAATTTTTTAGATGGCTGATATTCTATTTTAGTATCTTCATGTTAGATCTGGATGTAAACTGCTAGAGATTATTCTGTTACTAGGAAGACAAAGGAGACTATAAATTTCAAATCAAGTCAAACAAGACAGATATATAGCATTAAAAATGCAGTTCTGCAAAGTCCCCATAAGCCTGTTCAGATGCCTAGTTGGAGGAGAAATCTATGACAAGTTACTATACAAGTAATTTTTCTTTTCATAATTTGATGTTTTAATTACAGTGAATACCCATGGTAGAGTCCAATTTTATTCTATTATTTTACATTTACATGAGTAAAAATTGCAGGGTTAATGATAGTGGTGGAATGCTGACTGGTATAATCATCACCATTTTACATCTGGTGTTTCAGATGTAAATGATCACTGATGAGAAAGGAAGGAACTGAATCAATATCAATGGACAGAAGATTACTTTTACAGTGGAAATTGCTAATATTTTCATATTATTTGACATTATACAATTACGTATTGTATTTTTTTTAAAGACTTATTTATTTGCTAGGAGAGAGAGAGCATCAGTGGGAGAGACAGGAGAGAGACTCTCAAGCAGACTCCATGGAGAGTGGGGAGTCCAGCTGGATGCAGGGCTTGATCTCATAACCTTGAGATCACAACCTGAGCCCAAACTAAGAGTTGGACACTTGGCCTGTGCCACCCAGGCACCCCTGCAATTTTTTTTTTTTTAATCACTAAGAAATACACATGGAAGAAAACTGTGTAAGACAGAGAAATAGAAAATGTAAAATTTTGGCCATCCTTTTGCAATTAAAACTGTGGACCCTTGCTTTTTTTTTTTTTTTAAGATTTTATTTGTTTGACACTGATAGAGACAGTGAGACAGGGAACACAAGCAGGTGGACTGGGAGAGGGAGAAGCAGGCCTCCTGCTGAGCAGGGAGCCCGATGCGGGGCTCCATCCCAGGACCCCGGGATCATGACCTGAGCCAAAGGCAGACACCCAAGGACTGAGTCACCCAGGCACCCTAACCCTTGCCTTTTAATAAGAAAACTTACATGTAGAAAAATACAATTCTTTATCTAGATTTGGCAATTTTAAATACCGTAACCAGTGTCTTAGTTCTCTTCTTCACATAATATGCTCAGTCATTCCAAAGATACAGATCTGTCACCACAAAATCATCCAGAATGCAACCAAGAACAATCTCCGACAAAACCACAATACCATGCTGTAGGCGTAACAATCACAAAGTATCCATTATCTCCTCGATACTCAAAGTTTTCTTCTCGTTCTCAGGGAGTTTATAGCCATTTACATGTCCTCCTTTCTGGACCCAATCCAATCTTTTTACCAATGTCTTTGTTCTAGCTCTTTAGTCTTAAAGCAGTCTTAATTTTTTTTTTTTTCCTCAACAGTTTAGGACAGTTGTAGGATAGACTATTCCACAATCTGGATTTCCTTAATTGCTTCCTCTTGGGTCACTAACCTGATTCTCTGTGACCTGAATTTGTTGTAAACTGGGAGTTAGAGCTAAAACAGTGCTGGCCAATAAAAATACAATTTGGGCCATATATATAATTTTAACTATTCTAGTAGCCACCCTTAAGGAAAAAATGAGGTAAAATTATTTTAATAAGATATTTTGTTCAACCCAATATATCTAAAACACATTTCACCACGTAATCAATATAAACTTTTTTAAAGAATTTATTAGCTATTAGAGTACTGTATCTATGAAATCCAGTGTACACTGTATACTTAGAGCACAATTCATGTTTCTAATAGCCACACAGGTCTAGTGGCTACCATACTGGAGATGACAGGATTAGAACCAGAGTCTTAGAGCCAAGCATTCAGAGCAACAATATGTCGCTGTGTTCTTCATATTCACTTACACCAGGAGACTCAATTTCAGACTGTTTCACTTTTCACAATGTCAAATATGGTCATTTTATAGGAAGTAACTGTAATCCTCTCTACTGCAGAGAACTTTTCCCTCTTTTCAATCAATAAATGATCTGTAGGATGATACACTGTCAAGTAACAAAATATTCAAAGACAGCCAAACTGGCACCAAATGATTCTGGCATGTGCTGATGATCTTTACCTGAATCAGTAAGGACATGTTACAAAACAGATTTTCTAATGCTATTATCCTTTCTTCTTTTATTAGATGTCATTTTTCAGCAAAGACCTTTCCTTCTTGATGTCTTTTATTACCATTTAAAAAAAACTCCCAGTCATATTTTCAAACTCCAATGTTGCTTCACATTCTGTGAGAGATCCTTTTTCATAGTATCCTGTTCTTGTCTCCTGAATGCAGGTTTTTCTGCCAATTGTTCTGTGTAGTTGAGAGTTCTGGGTTTGACTGTGAAGATGACCAAGCCCCAAGATAAAAGTAGCAAAGACCCAGGACTCAGACCTTGGAGACCCAACCCAGTAGTACCCATGAAAGAATGAACCTGAAATAGGTTAAGAATGAGAAACGGGTTAAGACTGAAATTCCGGGGTTGTCTCACAGATCACCTAGGAAAAAGTAAAGTCACAGAGCAGTCTGTATTATTTCTAAACTTCTTGTGAGCTGAGATTTTTCTAGATTCAGATCTAAAGTTCCTGTTTTCTGAACTAAAGGTCTCCTCACTTTGAACATGTGCTTCCTTTGTTTTTTGATCTTCCATAAATTTATTGAAGCTTCATTTCTGCTTAAAACCTTCTGTGCTCTTCACCCTTGTGGCTTTTGCCCCATCTTATTTCTTTACTGTCACAGTGGAGGGTTATTTGAAGGAGTTAAACATGCAACCATTCTCGTATCTAGGAAAAAAAAAAACAACTACATATATTTACATATTAATTATGCATTTACCTATACTTATTACAGATGTATGTGTAAATACATATACACTATATATTAGATTCAGAAATCCATCCCAGAAATAAGTTAATTCCCATTAATGTGAACAAGGAATCAACTATATTGGTTGCAATTAGAGTACCTCCAGTCACCCGATTATTTCTGCTTTAAGAAGATAAATTCTGTCTAATTTTTGCCATTTTGCATGTAGAATGTATAATTCTGAGAAAAACACTTTAGAAATGTCACCTCTCATGGCTTTGTCATGGCTCCTTGCTCTCTCTTCCTAGCTGTCAGGGATGCCACTTCTCCAGGATGAAGGATATCCAGCTTGTTGCTTGGTAGAGAAAAATAAGTCCTTAGTCACAGTATCTGAGTAGAAAGATGGTTTTCCTTGCTCTACCATTCAGCAGATATTAAACATTAAGAATAGCACTGGTAACCGAACAAATGAATTCACAGCTAAGTAGGTTTCTACATATGCAAAACCATTTGAGGAAGAGCCTTAAGATAAAATCTCTGTTCAGCCATTTTAGTTTCTAGGGCTTTCATACGGTCATATATATATATGTATTACAATTAATCTATATGTATGTTCTTACAGCATTACCCGGAATAGACTGCGAGACCACCCCACCAATGTGTGGGGCCTCCCACCAGCTGGAGAGTTCACCAGGAATCCTCAAGAACAATGTAAGGCCAGAGCATGAATTCCCTAGAGCCAGCCTCCCCTGAGGTTCTACCTCTGCCTGCCGTGTTCTTAGTTCTCCCCTTCGTTCCTCACAAGGTCTGAGGCCTGTGCAGAGTCCTGGCCTGCAGGCATCCTGAACTCTCTCCTCTTAATGTGTTGGGGTCTCTTCTTATTGATACACCTCCTTGTACGGAACAGATCTCAATTCATAGAGCAACAGAGGAGTCAAATACTGTCACTGGCAGGATTCTGAACCTCACTGTGGTACATACTCCAGTCACCAAATATGGACGCGCTTTGGACTCATTCATCAATTTGTCTTGGGACATTAACATTTGTAATGCTTACCTTCTTCATTCCCATCCCCCTTCTGTACTTCATGGGGAACATTCCAACAATTAAATTAAACCTAAGAACTAACAGGATCATCTTCTTCCCATTGTCTGCTGTTATAGATGCTTGCCTCAACACCCTGCGTCTCCCTGTATTCTTCTTCTGTTCCTCTTCTCTCCCTCACACATACTGAAAAATCTTCTATTGGGGTTGCAGTGGTTTTCAAATCAATTTAAGGGCATTTCCATCTGGCTTCTAAACTTATTGCAGAAATACTTCTTAGAATGTTTTCTCTTTAAGTCAAGGTCCCCTCCCTCCTCCATAGTTTCATAAGTTAAAAAAAAAAAAAAAGATAATCATCTGTACTTTAAATGGATATAAAATACCACAGTGCATTATAGGACACTTACAATATGAAGAACTGGCATCCGCCTACTGTAATGTCTGTTGATTATTTTTCTGAGGCTTCTGGGTTGAACCCCAACTTCAGACATATGTGATATTGCCATAAAGTAGCCAGCAGGGCTGCATGCCACACGCATCGCTCTTTCAACAGAATCACATACTTACTAAAACTCAGCTACCAACAGTGAAACAAATACATGCACTGATCAGGTTTCCAGAATTCTGTTAATTTTTTATGAGGTCTGGACCATGCAACATGGAAATGGTTTATTTTTTTTCTGAATAGCTTTTTAAAGGCTTGAAAAAGAATCCAGAAAATTGCATAGAACTGACAAAATACATAATATCTTATTTTTAAAAAATACTTTATTACTAAGACTTTAAGAGATTCATAGACATTTTGTCAAGTCTCTCATTTATTCTTTAAAAAAAAAAGACACATATGCTGAGTAATTACATGGATTTTTCTGTTTCCCAATTTAACTTCTTTATTGTTTTTGTTTCAACAATATTTTATATTTTAAATATCAGTATGAATTATACTTGCTGTTTATAACACTGATAATCTGTAAACTGCACTGTCTTTATCACTCTGTATCTTAAATTTATACAATAAATCTATTTAAATTCAAACCTCTCCTACAAGGCTTTCAATGGCTGAGAAATAGTGTTTCCCCCATGTAACAAGTAAGTGTTGTAAACATTTTAACAAGTTCACGTTAGTAACAGGATTACTTAATTTAGCATGATACAAAAAGAATGGTTACCTATTCACATTAGTGATTAAATTCCATGTTTAACTTAATCTTACTTTTAATACTGTCCTCCCACCAAAATGTGGCATTCACATATAAAAATGTTTCAGTTGAAATAGCTCCTTAAGTTACAAAGCTATGTAAACTCCTCAGGGAGAAGGAAATTTTTGAAGAAGAGTGTGATATAGAATGTGAATGTCTCCTCTCCCACTTCAGCTACCAACAGATTCGTGCGCAACTCTAGACTCTCAGGATTTTCCCTCGCCCCCACAATACTCATGCGCACAAGTAGGAATTCAATATTTATTTTTTTGGGTGGAAATGCAGAGATCACTTTTATCAGTATTGGTAAGATTCTTTTTTTTTTTTAAAGACATTATTTATTTATTTGACAGAGATCACAAGTAGGCAGAGAAGCAGGCAGATAGAGAGGAAGGGAAGCAGGCCCCCTGCTGAGCAGAGAGCCCGATGCGGGACTCGATCCCAGGACCCTGAGATCATGACCTGAGCCGGTGGCAGCGACTTAACCCACTGAGCCACCCAGGCGCCCAGTATTGGTAAGATTCTTGAAATTTAACCACTCCAATATACTTTTTCTTTAAAACTCGTCGCCATACTGGTCATCACAATACATATATCTTTGTTTCTTTTGTCTTCCTATAAATATCTAGAACTAAGGATGTTGGGTCGGAGGAGATGCAAATGTTAAATATTTCCAAATTGCCTTCCTGATAGCTATCAACTTAAAGATGTACCAGTAGTATATACTGAATCCTTTTTAACATTGATAAAAATGAACAAGATTGATCATAATCCCATAGGCAAAAATGAATTAATTTTTCATGATATATGTTTTTATTTCTTTTAGTAGTTCCCTGTTCTTGCCATTGTTTGCTAAATAAAATTGTATATTTCTTATGGAAATATAGAAGCTAATACATTTTGAAAAGATGCTCAAATTATTTTTATCTATTTGCCTTTCAACTTTATGATATTTTTATTAGAGAATTTAAGTCTAAATGTAATCAAATCTGTTATGTGTTCCTTTTCATTTCTGAGTTTTATATCATAGCTATAAGTGTCTTACCCATCCCAAGATCATAAAAAGTATTAAGCAGTTATAGACTTTTAAAACATGTTTTATTAATTATCCTTCATCTTTATTGAAAGCTATACTAACATGGCAATAACAAGAAAAGCCAAATTTCAAACTGGTACAATACCTTAACAAGGAATGCATGTTGATGCATTTACCAGGAAAAAGACCCAATTAATGAAGAAAATTTGAACAAATCAGGTTTGAGCCCAGTTATAATTTATAGAACATGTCAGATGTTGAGAATACAAGATGAATAAGAGTGTGTCTGCCCTCTGAGAGCTTAGATAGAGTAAGAAAATGGGAGAAAGAAGAAAAGGCTCCCTTAAAAAGCTGATTTCTACACTATCCGGCAACATTTCCTATAATGTGTTCCTCAGCCCTCATGAAAAAAAATAAAACAGATCTGGAGAAAAATGCATTCCATGAGAGAATAAGTTTGGAATGTCCTACTTAAATATATTTTAGGGCTCCACATAAAATACATTATCCTATGAAATGCTATCACTTAGTAAAAGAAATAATGCATTTCTAAATTGACTGAACATTTTTACTTATAAAGGAGCAATAAGAAATAGTATTTCAGAAGGTGCCTCAGTGGCTCAGTCTGTTGAGTGTCAGACTCACGGTTTTGGCTTAGGTCTGATCTCATGGGGGAGTGGGATTGGGCTCCACACTCAATGTGGAGTCTGCTTAAAGGTTCTCTCCTTCTGCCTCGCCCACCACTTGCAGGCACATGCTCTCTAAAATAAATAAATCTTAAAAAAAAAATTAAACAAAAAGAAATCGTGTTTCAGAAAACAGAAGATATAGTGTATTTATGATATACAAAATAAATATATTTGATATTTGTGTCTAAACACATAAATAAAAAGTGTTTGTTTATATACTTATAAGCATTAACTTGAATAATCTTCTAGTCTGGGAAATTCTGGTTTTCCACATAGCCTCTGGGAAAGGAAAAGTTTAGATAACTAGAAAGACAATGCCTATCTGCTGAATTTCAAAACACACTTGATATTCATCTCAAAGGCATTAATTTGAGAGGAACAAAAACCGACTTCCAAAAGCTTGGATTTGAGAACTAAGTCCTCCAAGTCTGTGGCATCTGAGAGAAGAGTTCCAGGGCAATCATTTAAAAGTCTATACCACTTTCAGGAGATCAAGCACCACCTCTCATCAGTGCCAGACAGTTGCATGGAAACCCAACAAATAACCACTCTTTCACTATGTGAATGAATTCTACCCACAACCACACGGCCAAGGATTACTTGGACTTTCCACTTCTGTCCTGCAAGGACTTGGCTTTCATATTAGCATATATTCCTCTGAAAGTTCAGTGGAGTTGATGCCTTTTGAGTCTGAATCTTTGCTCAGCTCATCTGAACTATGCCAGGGGAACAATCTTCTCTTTCCAACAATGCAGAACACTTGAAACCACTCTGTCTACCGAGAGCGACAGAAAGGTTGTGAAACGTGCAGGAGCCCAACATTTACATTTGATGTGTCTCTGGCACAAATTCACTCAGTACTTTCAGTCGAATAAATTATGTTCGATCCAAACTCAATCTTCTAACACCCACTGTTCTATACTGGATAGTGATGGGTAGTTGCTAATTGAACACCTGTCTTTCCTTATTTACAAATGTACATTTTAAATATTTACTTAGTTCAAAGTTCAACTCTCTATCAGAGAGGCTGCATTTTCTCCCTTCATTTCCTTAACTCATCCCTAGCAAAAACTCTCAACTAAGGCAGCTCTTGTTCCAGAAAGACTTCCGCTTTCCCAGAGTAACATCCCTTTTCCCCATGTAGGACCACTGTTTTTAGTCATGTGCTCTTCTCATTTTAGGTCTTCCACTTCACTGAATGCCCTCTATTCCTATTCATCAGTACATAATACACATTTCCTCAGACCCAATAAACTAATTTAGTAAAGGTGAGGAAAACATTCCATATTTTTCTGGTTGCTTTGTATCTCCTGTCTTAGTCGTGGGTATCTAATAGACACTTAGTTATTATGTATTTGACAAATGACTTTGTAAATAATGTAAACATACCCAAGTACTCCCACAGCAAACTTATATTACAAAATGAAACTAAGGGTCAGGAACTAGTCATGCTTTTTTGATACTCAGCTCTTCACAGTTTCACTATTTCCAACCTCTCCTCAAAAACAGCAATAACCCCCACAATCCTTATTCCAAATGTTTCTATTATGGAAAAGGATAAAATAAGATCCTAGCATGAAAGAGGGTTGATAGGACTGGAGGTATTCAAAGTGGCAGGTCTGAAGTCATTCAACTATCCTATTTTCAACCTGGAAATTAACTATATTTTCCTATCTTCAACCTCTGTGATCTCTTCCTGGCAACTTATTGGATATATCAAGGGATACTTTCAGGAAACCTGCTAAACATAGTTGAAGTTGTTCTGACCCCTAGAAATTTACCAAGTCAATATTGGTTTATTTGAAAGCTTGTGAAGTTTAAGGTTGATAGGACTTAGATATGTTAAAAGTAGTTAATTCAGTGTCACTCTTTGTATTCTAAATAAGCTGTTCTGGTTTACCCTATTTTGATGTCCATTATTTAACTAAAAATTTTAAATGAACATAATGACACATTTTTGTTTCTTTATGCTTTTTATAAAAGTTAAGGGCCAGGGACAAATACAATTTTAGAGCAAATTAATGTTACTGATGGCAGACGGCATACAAAATCCATCCTCTGAGGTTAAGTTCCAATAGTATTTTATTATTATATAACATTATCATCAGAATGGTATCACCATAATGATGATCACAGCCTTTTTAATAGTTCTTTCCACTCCTTCACCTTGAGAAAAAATGACCTGTTATTGAACATAACAGCCACCACTTATTGAATGGCTATTATGTGCCAGGTCCTCCACTAAATACTTTACAAATGTCATCTCCTGTGTAAGGTTTTTTCACACCTCTAGGAACTTACATCTTCACGTTGCAAATAAACCTCTCGAAATACTCTTGTTTAAGTGCCATGACAAGTTCATACCACATGTTGGTGGCAGAGCAGGGATTCAAAATTGTTTTGTTCTCACAGCAAAGCTCAGGCTATTTCTTTTAAGACAGACTTCCTTCCAAATCTATAACAATTAACTCAATATATTACATTTCTTAGTTTGCAAGTCAGTTCCTCTCTAAATTTTTAACTTCTAGTTATCCCATTAAAAAAAAAAAACCTGCCTATACCATACCTATGATATATATATTTCTAAATTTAAAAAAAGTTGGTCAAATAAAAATAGCTGTGTAGACCAAGATACTACATAAAAGAGAAGTTCCCAGTTCTGAATACAAATATTTAAATAAATTTTTTTAGCCTACTTCCCATTTTTACATGTATATTAATGACCCTTTTGTTCTTTCTCAATATGTTTTCATTATATCTGCTATTCAAATATGGTATCCTGTGATGAAATAGCATAAGTAAATTAAAAAGACATTGAAATCTTTACTATATTTGGCTTAATGACAGAATTCAAATATTTAATATTTGGACAGTGACATTTCCACCTTCTGTGACTCTCATCCCTATAAATTAATTTTATCAGTCTTATCTTCTGTGCCAGTAAACTTAATTTTATGAGTCCTGATTCTAACTGTCAAAGTAAATACAATATTCCTAGAAGCTGAGAGAGAACCTCTGTATGAGAAAGTAAGAATCTTTGCTGTCATTCATATATATATATATATATATGTTTCATATGGTAACATATCAAATGATATATATACATGTATCTATATTTGTATTCATTCATATATATATATATATATATATATATATATATGAATACAAATATAGATACATGTATATATATCATTTGATATGTTACCATATGAAACTTGGTAATTTCCAATATCTAAACTTTACTTGCCTTTAGGCTTCTTTCAAGTAGAATACATTTCAGTTCAAATGTATATATTTTTGGAAATGATTCATCATCACCCTAGAAAATATAGCAAATACTTTGTATATTTAAAAGAGAAAATTCTACACTATTCTTGCCTTGAATAACCTTTGTAAAACAAATGATTTTCAGTGCCTTTGGCAAATAGTCACAGGCAAACAGCCTTACTTCTCTTCTTAAAAAAATGCAAAGTTTACCAACCTGAGATTCTTAACTTTCTAGGACTCTGTCCATCATTATAATGAAGGCATCACATTCATCTCTTCTAGAAGACTACAAGAGTTCAAATCACAACCAGTTTCTATTCAATTATAGAGCCTGATCTCTAGTCTCTAGAGAACATGGTGAATTTTAGAATATGTATGAAACAATATTAGAAGGCAGCAAAGAAACAGCAAGAATTACATTTGCAATGGGTATGAACTGCTCCAGAACACTGGAAATGGAAAAACTGTGACATTTCTTCACTTTTTGCCAAGCAAATCAAATCCTGGATGCCCATCAAGTTCTGGATGTCCAACTGCAAAGGCCAACAAAAAGCTCAATGACATACACACACATTATACACACTGGGTGCCATCTCAATCTGGGGCTACTACCATCCAAGAAAATTAGAAGGAAGTATGTAGGCTGAACTGGGAAGATGCCTCTGGTCATCAACAACTGTGCTGGATATTCTTTGGTCACCATGTGAAATAGATCTAACAGATAATTACCTTACTCTCAGCTGTGGTAAACACTTGAAAGCCAGAATTTTAAGAAACAGAGATAAACTATTAAATAAGAAATTACCAAGAGGGCGCCTGTGTGGCTCAATGGGTTAAGCCTCTGCTTTCGGCTCAGGTCATGATCTCAGAGTCCTGGGATTGAAACCTGCATCGGGCTCTCTGCTTGGCAGGAAGCCTGCTTCCCCTTCTCTCTCTCTGCCTGCCTCTCTGCCTACTTGTGACCTCTCTCTTTGTGTCAAATTAAAAAAATATATATATTAAAAAAAATTACCAAGAATTTGGAGAAAAAAAACGTCAGGTAAAATTGAAAGTATGGTACCATGAAAGTATGGTACCATGTAATTAAATAGTTCTTTCAAGAAAACAAGTTGACTTTATTCCTGAGAGGGGCTCCTGGGTAACTATGAATTATAGCCCTATTAGTCTAATTTATGTACTTATTCATACTTAGGATACAATAAAATATAAGATTAGGGGATATTTATGGGATTGCATATATTAAGAAAGAGATACAAAACTGTAAGTGAAGATCATTTTGGTTAATTGAGGAATATTTTGGATTACTTTTACAATTGAAAGAGGAGACAAATAATAGCATGCAAATTTTTTTTTGAAAAAGTTAAATCCAATGTTGGAAAATTAAAGAATTAGGGAAAGGAGAAAATAGATTTTTTCCAACTATTTGTCCATAAAGTAATGAACATAGATTAAAAATAGATGCAAAGCTGTGAATGGAAGAGTTTCTAAAAACTGCTTGAGGCCATAATAACTTACTCAGCCATATCCATTTAATAGGATTTCTAAAGTAATTAGTAAATCTGCTAGATTTGTAGATATCACTAAGTTTGTGGAGAATGAAATGGCACATGAGTAACAAAATCTAAAGATGAGCAGGAGAAGTTATATACTAGAGGGAGGAGAAACATGAATTTCACAGTATAGAGTACATAGTACCAGTATTAGGTATAAAAAATTACTTCATTTTTAATTTGATTCTCTAGTAATCCGCCATATTCCCAGATTAATTACTGTGAGCTTTGCCTTGAAGATAGCACAACATGCTGGAAGGTGAGAATCTTTGAGCAATGGTGAACACAAAATAGAATAATATTGTACTCTTCTGTAAAATAATGATACATTCAGACATGAAATAGTATTTGCATTTCTGGAAACCTCTTCAGGCAAGAAATTAGAACAGTGAGAAAAGTCCATATAATGTAATAAAATTAAGGCGGTGATACACAACTGGGCAGTGAATGATGCTATCCACAGCCATAATTCATTGGCCACACAGTCATACCTTTTGGACTTGAATTATGCTTCAGACTTACCTGTGATCCTTTCTGGACATTCAGATGGTATTCCACACTAGAAACTTAATGAATCATATTATCTTGGGGTATGGTCTAGATGTCTATATTTTGTAAAGTCACCCCCAGAAGATGATCATAGGGTAGAAACTACTCATCAATTGCTTACTAGTTCTTGTTAAAGCTTGAAAAGACAGTATTGGAAATTATCATTGTATCTAGTCCTGTGGGGTGGCTTCTAAAATACCAGTTTTCCTACTACTAGGGCAAGAACATCAATTAACATCTTTGCCTTTCTTTCCCTCATCTTCATAAGAGCATAAAACTGACTAGACCAATGAGGATCAGGGCCAGACGTGTGTGTGTGTGTGTGTGTGTGTGTGTGTGTGTGTGTGTGTGTTTTCAACTCCTACTCAGCATTATGACAAACTAGTTTCCAACACATTATTTCTTAAATGAATGAATATGTTTATCAAGGACTTCTATGAGCTAAGTACTAAGTAACAGCAAGTTACTTGCATAAGTTACAACTTTTTTTTTAAACAATCCTAGAGAAATATAACTCCCAAGATTAGTAGAAGGATAGTAAGGTTTATCAAATTTAAGTAGTCTAAAATCGCACGAGTTAATATCTGCTTTGGCAGTATTAGTCCATAACCCTGCTCTCCATACTACTGGTAGTAGCAAGGCTTAAAAAAAAAAAAGGGCAACCTACCTTCTCTCCTCTCCTCTCTTCACAAAAGCTTGAGGACTCATGAATTATGGAACCGAAAAATGGTACTCTGTAAGTAGACATTTTGAAAAATTGGAATTCTTCAACCTGGAGAAATAAAAGTCAAGAAGGAATATTACAAAATCCATAAATTCAAAAAATATTATGAGAGAATGGACATGAAAGTTTTTAGCAATCTGAGAACATTTGAAGAGGCTGTCCCCAGAAACTCACAAAAGATACTTTTTAGAAGTAATAAAAGATAACTTCCATTTTACAGAGTTAGTTGTAAAACTGTGAAACTTAAAATCCTGATAATGCCCCATGTTGAAGATATAAATAAATATGAAGAGGGTAGAGAAATTTCCAAAGGTGGCAAGTTCATATCAGATTAAAGGGAAACTAGCACTTGAAAGCCAATACTCTCTAAGCTATTACTTTCATTAATGAGTTCTCTCAATATTTGAAGTTCGCTTTGCTCTGCCTTCTCTCTGCCTAAGTTTTCAAAACTGGTTTGTTGTGGTTCTGATAGCTAAACAAATGCTGTGGTTCCCAATGAGGAAAATACTTATTATACTTATTATACAGATGTTGGCTAAGAAAGGCACTTAAAAATCAGCACCAATACATTGTGTTAACAAAATCTGTATTTCACTGGACTTAAAGGAAATAGGACTATGCATATTTTTGCCCTGAATTCCATAATGGGGTTTTTGCCAGTGGTTGGTAACTGGGGACAATTTTGCCTCCTAAGGTACATTTGGCAGGTCTGGAGGCATTTTTGATTGAGACAAATGGGGTAAAGGGTGTAACTTATCTAGTAAATATTCCACAATGCACAGAAGAGCACCCACAACAAAAAGTTATCCCACCCTGTGGTGGGCAGGATCCTAAGATGTCCCTTAAGATTTATTGTTCCACCCAAGTACATATATCCTGAACTGTGAATAAAGTGAGATTTCGAGCTTGTGATGTTATGTAGCACAGCTGACTTTCAGATAGGGAGAAAATCAAGAGCAGGAATCATATAAACCCTTTAAAAGCAGAGCGTTTTCTCCTGATGCTCAGAAAGGGGAAAGCAGACATGGGGGAGGTTCTTTGTTTCGCTGAGATTCAGGGGCCTGTGGGCAAGGATCTACTAGCAGCTTCTCAGAGCTGAGAGCAGTTCCTGGCTGACATCCAGCAAGACAACAGTGTGTTCATTCTTAAAACCACAGCAAACTGCATTCTTCCCATAACAGAAATGATCTTGGAAAAGGACGTGGAGCCTCCAGACAAGAACTCTGCCCAAGCGAGTAGAAAACCCATCCGTGCTGTATTGGGCTTTTGACCTACAGAACTGCGGGTTAATAAATGGGTGTTTTTAAGTTGCCTAATTTGTCGTTTGTTGTGTAACAATAAAAAACAAAACAAACACAGGCCCAACATTTCAATAGCACCAAGGTTGAGAAATCATAGTTTACGCATTCTAGTCTAGCACTAAAAGGATATTGCTAGGTTTGTTTTCATAGAAATAAGTAAAAAAATGACTGTGGAAGTAATTTTAACTCAAAGTTAAAAGATGTTTCTTTACTATGGGACACCTTGGGAACTTTGATATCTTAATTACGAAGCTACAAGAGAAAATTTAATGCTTTAGTAATTCTAAAGAGCATGTGAACAAAGAACTGTTCTTAGAAAATTAATATCTTCTGAGCCTAAGGTTTCTTAAGATTGAGTTTGGAAAATGTGCAGATAAGTACACTTTTTAAAAATCAGCTTTACAGTTCATCTTCCTCATTTCTAACAAATTCAATTGTATATATTAAAAATATGCATCTTTTATAATTTAGACTGTTTCAATAAAGATCTTAATTATTGAGGTCTTGGAATAATCTATATCATATCTAGAACTTCAAATCTGCAAGGAGATTGTATATTTCATTTGCAAAGGGGAGGAACTAGAGCTGAGGAAAACACAGGTTACACATTGCATCAGCTTCTACTTTTCCTAGTTCTGCTATTGTCTTCTCTCCATGAGGTCTTTTTCTGGTCACTTACATAGCATTCCCAGAAACCTTTATTTTCTCTTTTTTAGTACCTGATTAGTTTTGTCCACTATCCCAGAATATGGAGACCTGGGGCAGGGATTGGCTACCTTTTTTTTTCCCCTGGCTGAGCTCTATTGGCCTACATGAGTTTCAAAATGCCCTCATTGCCCTGTTTGAACATTTCCTTATCACCATCTTTGTTTTCACTTTTAGACTTTCCATCTTCAGTTTTTATTTGCAGTAGTATGAATTTCTCCTAGACCAATACTTACACCATGTGTTGCTCCAACTTGAGAGATGTATTTATTATCTATTACACTACAGATGCTAACCAGCCACTGCTGATTGGATCCATGCTATGGGAAAGCCTTTTTTCCCTATATTAACAATCCTAGCAATGATCTATGGGGAATAACCCATAATAACCCATATCTTTACCAAAACAACTTTTGGTGTTTCTTCAAGTTATCTGTTGGTTGAATAGATGCTATGTCTTAGTATATTCATGTTCCTCATATTATCACCATTAATTGTCTAACAGAGCAAACATGCTTATTTTAAATAATGTTATTCCAAAAGTGACTATGTTCAGCCTATCCTATTGTGTAGCTTTTATAAACACCATTTTAGAGAAGGATTATTTATATCCACTTAATATAGAGAACAGATTCAAAATCTAGGATAATAGATTCATTAGTTTAGAAAGCACTTTTATTCTACGCATTGCATGTTGATGCAATCTTCATAGGCTACAGTAAGCCTTCTGTCTAAGCACTGAATCACACCTACTGACTTGAGGATAGTTGCTGTCCTTCCAGCATTAAAGGACTTCCAAACCACAGGCTAACTGGCCTTCACGACCTCCTCCCACATTATTACCTTACGCAGGTGACACACTCTAGCCAAACTAAATTCGTTACCATTTTAAACTTTTTTTTTCATTTTACACTCTTCATGTACTCTTTCAAACATCTGTATTTACTGTTTCCTCTACCTAGAATGTCTCTCATTTAGAGTATATTATAGGTGATATTGCAGTAACAAACAGCCTCAAATCTAAGTGAAATAACCCAATAGAAATTTATTTCTTGCTAACTATGAAAATATTTCTATATATGGCAGGACGGAGGAAGAAGGCAGAGGGAGCATATTGTTCTACAAAGTCTTTCAGAGAGACAGATTGATGCAGACCCTGTAAGTTATTGTCTCTACATTTTCTCATCAATTTCTCATTTTCTCATCAATTGATTTCTCATCAATGGGGGAACATCTACTTTTGAGGATAATACATAAAGCACTTCTGAAGTCCAAGGAGAACATTCATTCCCTCTTTCTCCTTCTTTCCCTTCTCTCCTAAACACCTGTCACATTCCACCTTTCATTTTGTCTTGTATTAGTACTTTTTTCTGCTTGCTAGATTTTAAGTGTTGCAGGGTCACAGCATGTGCTGTGTTCATTCTTGTCCTGCCTTAGCTTTAAGAACCTAGCATAGTTTCTACTGGACATTTTTAAATACTTGGAGAGGACGCATGATTCTCCAATACAGAAATGACTTGCTAAGAGTTCTTTGTAATCCTAGATCTATCTAATCTGAAATTGACTTAGAAATAAAGCATTAGACATTTTATTTTTCAAAAGTCACATGAAGTATAAATGCATAACTAAGTTTAGCTTTAACTTTTCTCCCAGGCAAACCTGGATGTTTTCTTTCAAGTTTATGGCTCAACAAACTTTTTTCCCCAAAGCATGGGATGTGGGATACAGTAATAGCTTATACATATTTATGAATGAAGTCTGATCCATCTGCAGAAAATCTGTAAGAGTTCGGAGATATTATATATCTATAAAAAATAAATTAGTATTGACTCTTAAGAAGAGTTGTTCTAAGAATATCAGAAGAAAAATATTTCAGAAACTTTAAGATGAAATTCTTTAAGATACTAAGTAATTTCCACATCCAGTGTGAGGCTCAAACTCACAACTTTGAGATGTGGAGTCACATGTTCTACTGACTGAGCCAGGCAGGTGCCCCTGCCTGGGTTGAAATCCCCCCCTCGTTTTTTTTTTTTTTTTTTTTTAAGATTTTATTTATTTATTTGTTGGAAGAGAGCACAAGCAGGAGAGCAGCAGGCAGAGCAGTCAGAGGGAGAAGCAGACTGCCTGCTGAGCAAGGTGTGGTATCTGAGCAAGGAGCAAAATGTGAGATTTGGTTCCTAGACTCTGGGATCATGACCAGCACTGAAGGCAGATGCTTAACTGACAGAGCCACCCAGGCATCCCTTAAGTTGAAATTCTTAAGCCACATATATTTTGAAAAAGTTTAATTATTTTTAAAATTTTATACTTTTTTATTGGAATTTAGTAGGTACTTACATACTGGGCTGGTAACAATGCTGGAAAGTCCTACTTCTATAAATGCTCTTTTCAGTATTTGCATGGCCTTGAGGTGTCTGGCTGGCACAAAGCACTTGGGTTCCATGTTCCTAACTTGATCTAGAACTGCAATAATTCAAATGTGAAAATATGAAAAGGCTTATCCATTCTGATCAAGTTGCCTTACTTGTAACCTGTGAGAAAATGATCAGAAGCAGTATGAACTGAAAGGCATGATGCAAATCATTGCTGCTGTACAACTGTTTCTACAGGATTAGTTTCCTTTAACAGTTGTCATCTATAGATTAATATATAGATTAATAATACATTTTCAAGGAAAAAAAATTCACCAATGAGATTGTGCTTCAGAAAAACAATAAAAAATTCTCAACTACATGGCTAACTACATACGTGTACAAATGCGTTTAAACACACCTCACCTACAGAAAGTGGGTTGGGAAAAAAGTCTTACTAAATACATTCAGGAATGCTCTAGGAAGAGCTAGGTTTTGAGAAAACATTTGTATCTGAAATGTGCATTTAACTTACAAATTCCTTGCTTCTTGATATTCTAGGTGTCAACCAATTTTTCACCAGATTTTCAACCCATAAAAAGAAGTTGTAAATTTAAGAAAAATGAGAGTGTGATTCCAAGACAAATACATCACAAAAGTGTGAATAAGAAAGAAATGCGTTGTTCCAGCATAGGCAGGTATTCCTCTTAATTTATGGAACCGTTTGTCCTGCTTGTAAAATTCCAGTTTTTATGGAATAGAGAATTATGGCTGCTGTAAGTTGTAACAAAATGGCTAAACGCCTGAGGAAAATATAATAAGGACATTTGGGTTAAGAATATAATATCCAAAAGCTTTCACTGGGAAGTTAGACAAAGTTATCCTAGTTTATTTTTATTTTTATTTTTATTTTTATTTTAATACATTGGGGCTGACTGCCAATATCAAATATAATAATCTGAATGCTACCACATACACTAATGTAATCTTTGAAAAGACTGGACAAACGGTCTGCATGTATTAATAATTAAAATAGTTAAAAATCTACGACTTTTTCCCTAACTTGAAAAATATTCATTTGTCTAATTTGGGCTAGATATTAGATATCTTCAGGACTTTGGTATGCTACATATAATCAAACAAGATCAGAATGTTGAGGAGAAAGAGGATGTAACTAGACAGTACTGGCTGTCCACTCCCCACCCCCACCTCCTCTTTTTTTTTTTAGAGGAATGGAAACCCAGTTCTATTTGGTTTAATAATATTTCCAGCTAAATACAGGATTTTCCAGGCTGCTGCCCACCTAGGTGTGGTCTAAGGGATATGCTTCTGGCCAATAAAATGTAAATGGTATAATACTGGGCAGAACCCCAAGGAGAGTGTTTTATTCTTGGATTAAATGAAACAGATTTAGCTGTCATCCCCCTTTTACTTTTAGTTTCCGCCTCCTCTTTTATCTTCTGGGATGTCTTTGTGATGCATGGGAGTGCAGAGCCCTGTTGCAATTGAGGATAAAAGTCACTTTTCAAAACCCGCAGGCCCCATAGGTAGATGGTGCCTGAGGCATTGATGACATCGTAGGGCTGCTGCCCTAGTTATGGGTTCCTGTTATAGGAGGAACATCAATCACTTTTGCGATGTTTCTTATATACTTTTAAACACAAAGAAGAACAAGGAGAAAGGGGTGGGGGGCGACAATAAATTCATGTTGTTTAGAAAGAGGACACAAAAGAGTTTTAATGCAGACAGTAATTGTGAACCTTATCTTCATGCTTAAGAAATGACTTCAAGAGCCCTGACATATGCAGTCCAGGTAGGAGATGAAAAAAATAAAAGGGGACATGAAGTTGAGTTGGGGCCTCTTTTAAAAGGTCTTAGACTCCTGATTCAGTAACTGTATTTGGACCAAGAGTCACATGCCCACCCCTCTTCTAACAAGGAGCTGGGGAGGGTATCGCTTTGCCTTGGTACGGCACCACTCCAGCAATTCAGGCTTTGGGCTGGTAACAGAAAAATCAAAATGGCTACCCTAATGCTTCGGTGAAGCTGGGATTTTAAAGTAAACTTTTTCTGTCTTCTGCAAACTTCCCTTCCCTCCTTCTTAGTCTTTTGTTTCTGGAACCTAGTACCACCTAACACATGACAAAGGAGTCTGGCATCAAGGACATGATCTCATCAAAACCAGGTCTTGTATTTCCCTATGAAACCCCCCAAGCCCATTTTCTCAGGTCAGGCATGCAATAGTTTTAAGACCATAACCTGCTGCAGCCTCCTCTGTCCAGCAAAGCAATAAAGCTATTGTTTCTCTTTATCCCAAATTCTGCTTTGTGTATTTTGGCTCTGAAGCACAGAAGTTGGTTTTCAACCATAATAGGAAGGGGGAGAGAAAGCTGCTTTACCATTGCAATATTAAGCTCATGAATGAGGTGGGTGTATTTTTTTCTACTATCCTCTCGGAAATTTGGGGGCAAGTCTTGCTTTCAAGATATTTCAGATATTTTTCAATATATGTTGACAATGTTGCACTATAATCTTCGGCTCACCAAAAGCCAAACTGAGGTTCGGGCTGATCTCTAATTCAAATCTTGAAGTGGGGAGAATGGGACTTGCTCTCTCTAGAGTCCTGGCAAACAGACATGTTTTTGTTCTCTCTCCTAGTGGGTTGGTCTTTCCTACTACCATTTCACTGAGGGTGAAAATCCTATGTTCCGAAGCTCTTTGGATCCTTGTCTTTTGAGACATCATGGGTTCTAGGTGTCCATTTTACTTCTATCCACTCCCATCTTTTAAAAACTCTGCTTCTTAGTTACTGGGATGTCTTTAAAACACATCTGCAAATTCTTTGGAATTTCCCCCAGATAGTAGAATCATGTGCCAAATTAAAGTTTTTACTTTTTCTTTCTTTTTTTTTTTTTTTTTTTTTTTAGATTTTATTTGTTTATTTGACAAAGAAAGAGACAGCGAGAGAGGGAACACAAGCATGGTGGACTGGTTTTGGGTTTTTTAGTTTGTTTTTTTTGTTTTTGTTTTTGTTTTTGTTTTCCGCAGTCACAGTAACTGGAACACTTAATGGCAATGACATCCCCTTGACCATGTAAAGCTCACCTTCCCAGCTTTCAGTTTCTTCATTTGTGAAACGTGGGGATTTTACCTTTCCAGAAACATTTTTCATTGAAAATAACACTGTATTCAGGGGGAAATACACAGCGTTAAAATTTTATTTTAGAAAATCTTTCTTAAAAGTTTGAAAAACAGCAAGAGGATAAAGAACGTAAGTATCCGGGCCTCATGTATTTGTGTGCAGGACATGAATCCAGCTATAAATTCAATTTCTATAATTGTAAGCTTTTCAAGTTCTCTATTTCTTCTTGAGCCCATTTCTATAAACTATTCAAGAAATTGCTCATTTATCTAAGACTTTGATTTGCTGGTATTTAAGACATTCTCCTTTATTTACAAAAATTTAATGTGGAATTTTACCTTTTAGTTGTGCCTTGTGTGTTTTTCTTTAAACTCCGTGTTCCTATTTTATTCAACTTTACAAATAACTTTTGACATTTCTTTTTTTCTCTGTTGAATCTTTAAAATTTAAATTGTTTTTCTTCTCTATACCTTTAAAAATTCCCTCTGACCTTTATAGCATCCTCAAAGTTTAAGAGGTTTCTCGTCTTCTCCCTCAATGGCAGAGTCAAGTATTTTAAGTGATCTATATATCACATATTCTATTTTTAAGAAATGAAGTTACGAAAGGAACAGAAAGTTGTAGTGAAAGGTTAGGATAAGAATTAAGTTTTTAGAAATTTAAGGTATGCTCTTGGGAGTCAGCTACAGAAATTGAGGGGTAACAGAGGTCACTGAGTGAAGAAAAGAAAGAAACGTGGTTGTTTAATGGATATCCAAATTGTTATATGCGTATTTCTCACTCTTGGGGCAAGAGTTGCAATGACCAGAGAGCCTTCGGTTCAGCTTAATTCCTGAATGATAAGTGACTCTTCAAAGTAGATTAATGAAAAGGAGGGTAAGAGGGTAGGAATTTGAAAGCGGGGATTCTTTAAGAGGGTAAAAGAGTAAGAATTAAGCCTGGAAAAGCATGTCTAGAAAAATGGGGACTTTGCTTCTTGGCTTCATAGTCAATTAACATGAGGTAAGGGAAAATAACTGATTTTCATGCATGGTGGCTGCAGAAGAAGCAGAAGTTTCTAGTGGAAATCTAGGTTTCAGTTTAAGAAGGAAAGTTTAAGTAAGGTTTTTTTTTTTTTTTTTTAAGATTTTATTTATTTATTTGACAGACAGAGATCACAAGTAGGCAGAGAGACAGGCAGAGAGAGAGGAGGAAGCAGGCTCCCCACTCAGCAGACAGCCCGATGCAGGGGCTCGATCCCAGGACCCTGAGATCATGACCTGAGCCGAAGGCAGAGGCTTAACCCACTGAGCCACCCAGGTGTCCTATAAGGAATGTTCTTATAAAGAGACTATAATTACAGAGAACTTTTGAAGTTCAATGAAACTGGATTTTGCAACAAGAGTGGAAAGCTGAATAGGAGTAAGAGAACGAGAGTCATGGGTAAGTGGAAGGGTAATACAGCTTCAGGAATTGCAACTATGAGAGGTATGGATGGAATATACCATGAATAGGGACTATTCAGTGGAACATCAGGGGGTACCGGTCACTGATGTGGGGAGCCCACATTGGCATGTGGAATAATCTCAACAGCTGCTGCATAAACTCAGTCTAAGTGCCAAAGTGCATTGTCCCTGAGCCTTGTCCTGCTTCCCATCTTCAGGGCTGGTCAGTGCTCTTCCACTACTGTTTGAACTTAGACTTGCTGAGTCCCATCTGCTGTCAAGCACAGGTCTCCCAGTTACTACAAAGGGAGAGTACCTTTGGGTACTTTGTTTTCTCTGATAAGTAGAGGCAGCACATGGTTAAGTAAAAGTTATATTATCAGATCTTTTAAGATAGAGTATTAAAGCATGAATTGGGGTTTTCATGAATAATTCTGGCAATGAAAGAAAGCTGGTACTTCAAGTATTGGGAGCTAAGAGCACCAGTTTGGTGTTAGGTTGCACTGGCTGGCATTCTTTCTCTTTGCTTCCGAAAGCAAGGCGTTTTTTTTCTGGTAATGGAATGAAATAATAGAGACCTTATGTGAAGCACCAGACAAGGATACTTCTTTCCCGGTAATCCTTGTTATTCTCTTCAATAGGCTTTTTAGCTATTATACTGTACATTTTCGACATTAATATTCCCATTTTCTCCCTTAAATTACCCAATAAGAATGATATAAAAGTTATTTCCAGTACATTTTCATTTAAGGATAATGATCACTAATGACTACAAAGCTGAGATTTCCTTAAGAAAGTGAATATAGCTAAAGATGAGCAAGGCTGGTATTAGTGATAAATACTGAAGATTAGCCTTCTTACTGGGGTAGAGAAAAGATATTTAGATGGCTAATTTGTAATGAAAATTAGAATAAAACCTATAGTTGCTAAATAGTTCTAGGCCAGCTACTGCTTACGAACAAGTCTTGCATCCCTATATCTCCATCAATCTTTCTTCTAACTGCAACTTAAATGTTGGAGGCAGCCCTAAATCCACTGACACTGCCAAGTCACAGGATCTCCTCTTATGCATAACAAGTTCCTGCCCCTAAGTCACAATTAGCATATTCTCTCCAAGTCTCTAATAACTACAAAGTACATTATGATTTTGGGCACTTCCATTTTTTTTTTTTTTTTAAGATTTTGTTTATTTTTTGACAAACAGACAGACAGCAAGAGAGGGAACACAAGCAGGGGGAATGAGAGAGGGAGAAGCAAGCTTCCTGTGCAGTGCAGAGCTCAATGCAGGACTGGATCCTAGAGCCCTGGGATCATGACCTGAGTGGAAGGCAGATGCTTAACGACTGAGCCACCCAGGTGCCCCACTGGCTCTTCCATTTTAAATGTATTTTTGGTTTAAATACATTTTGGTTTAAAATACATTTTGGTTTAAGTAAATGTATTTTTGGTTTAAATACTTGATTTGAAAGTCATTTAAAATAGTTGTTCTACATATTTTCCTTTAAGATTTTTACTAAATGTGTACACTATTTCCATTTCTCTTATTTTTAGCTCTTTATGCTGGCTGCCCTTCGTCCATGCAAATGCAAATGGTGAGTATTAGTCACTGCCCCCCACCAATCCCCAACATGCACACACTTTTCAGCTTTTCAACCTTACTTCTTCTGGTCATACCTTCCTAAAACTCCCTCATCTGGGACTAGTGCTGCTCTGCCTCTGCCATCTGACTGCAGCATTCCTCATGGATCCTTTAGTCTTCCTGGCCCACCACAGAGCTAGTTAGAACCCCGGGAACAAACATGTAGGAGTCAGTTTGCTCCTGAGTCAGTTTTTTACTTCCTTTGTGGTGGTGGCTTATGAGCATAACTGGATTTTGTCCTAGAATTCTAGTTTCATTTCAAGATATAATCAGTCCTAAAGTGTGTTGCCTGGTTGAAGTTTCTCTCTTACCCCTTAATCCGATAGCACTGGGGTTCTATCTGAATTTGGGATACTGAACTTGCCAGTCTTAGAAAACATTACTTAACATTGTCTGAAATCACATGGATCTGGCCAAATCATATGGCCTGTTTCTAGGCTGCCTAGATATATATCTGGAACTAGTGTTTACAAATATCAGTTTTCAGTGTATTTTATGACCATATACATTTTATATAAGGTTTTGACATTACTAAGACAATTGAGCCACAAGCTTGAATTTCTAAACATGCCAAGGACTATAACATGAAACAGGACTATATCATGTATCTTCTATATAGACTGACAATCACACTGCTTGTGTCTTTCCTAGCACTCTAATTCTGAAAAAGCTCACCTAATCTCAAGCACAAAGGGGTCTAGTTTTCACTAAGTCGAATTTAAATTATACCCAGATACTATAGCCTGTCTCATGGATTCTGGAAACTCCACTGTAAGTATGGTAAGGGGTATCAAGAATGAGTGAAAGTGCAACAGTATATACCCTCCTTTTTGGTGTAGAGGGTACTTGTGTATGTATACACACTTGCACACATACTCACTTTGTAAGGTTTAATAGTGATAAGTTTACTATGCCTTTGTAGACGATTACTCCTTCCTCGTAGCAAAGACCTTAGAGACCAAGAATGGTATCTCAGCTATCCTTTCTCAAGTAGCACTTAAATATGCTAGTAATATAAGTACCTAACACATACGATGGAGAATTACATTCATGTAAGGAGAAAAGAGAAATTCATTAGTTTAGAATAAGAAGATGGAGAAAGTAGTTTCAGTAAAACTCACTGACCTGCTACTACTTTCCACAGGAATTATTTAACATTCTCTGTCCTATTCCATAAAGTTGACTATAACCCTACTGAATGATTCAGTTAGGTGCAAGGAGTAGTTTTTAAACTTCCTGACACATTTCCTGGCTTATCCACCACTAATGGGTGGACAAGAATATACATCTTTTTTTTTTTTTTTTAATTTTCTAGTATCTTTAGTTTTATGGAGAAAAAGCAATCCCAAGGAAGTCATGACAACATTAATAAAATATTTGTTTTGATAAATCTATGTTTGTTATTTTGGGTATGCTTGGTTTGGTAAAACAGACCACACAATGTTGACCATTGAGCCTTAGAGTTAATTAAACTATACCCATCATAAATAATGTGTATCAAATAGTAATACTGGCTAGAGGTTTAGCTTTTGGTATTAAGGTATAATATTTTCACTAGCTTTTACTTTGTTCTTTTCATGACAGTATGGGAGTTGAATTATTTAAAGAAAATATCCACAAGGGCAACTATTCAATTATTTTTATACATCACTGATGGAAGTTAATAAAATGTGCTATTTTTTTTCTTATCTACCTTGACTATAATTTACATGTTTAGTCATATTTATATATTTGAATAATACTGAATTGACATGTAGTGAAGGTAGATACTTTACATTGAGTGTCTTTTTTTCCCTTCAGTTGATTCCCATGGTAGTCTATCCTGTTCTTATGTACCAAATATTTCTATTTCATAAAATTTAGAATAAATTATTCACCCATGTTCCCTTCTCCTTTTCACCTGAATCCACTTTCCCATCTCTCTTTTCTTCAATTCTTGATTATTTATATTTATACAGCTAAAACTAAAACTCTGAACTTAAAAACAATACATGATCTCTGCCCACAAGAGGCTTTTAATCCAGTAAGAGAAAAGATATATGAATTTCAAAAGTTAATTGACAATCTGCTGACAGTAATCCAGATATGTGTTTTTCATAAGTTCCACCACAGCTAGGATAATATATTTTTAAAAAGATTTTATTTATTTATTTGACAGAGAGAGAGAGACAGTGAGAACAGGAACACAAGTAAGGGGAGTGGGAGAGAGAAAGGCAGGCTCCAGGCTGAACAGGGAACCCAATGTGAGGTTCCATCCCAGGACCCTGAGATCATGACCTGAGCTGAAGGCAGAGGTTTAACCGACTGAGCCAATCAGATGCCCTGCTATACACACACACACACACACACACACACACACACACACATATATATATATATATATATATAAAATGTGTACTTTTCCTTAAAATTTCCTTAAAATTATAAGGCGAGAGAAGATTTCATATGCCTCAAAGACTAGAAAGTACCCTGAGTACAACAGCATAAATCAAATAAAGCTGACACAGAAAAATGACAAAACATAAACTGTATTATAACATTTCCTTTCTCCACACCTAATAAAGAGAATAAACAAAGGGACAAAAAGTAAAAGTAGCAAAAACAAAACAAAACAAAACACACCAGCATTCAAACCAAGGGTAAACACTCATGAGACAGTTGGAAACTTATTGGCCAGAGATGGAAAAGCTATGAATACATGAATGTTACTCTACCCACCAGTAGAAGCATGTTGGTGTGCAAGAAGTTGAAGGCAAGGAGGGTAGAAATTGTTGGCTATCTCCCCTATCTAGTCTCCCTTTCTTTAAAAATAAAAATCTGTTCAAGGTGTTTATATTATACCAGAAAGATACATGAATTTAATAAATTAAGTTCCTCTAATAAATTATAATTGACAGTTCTTCAAAAGGGTATTCTATTAATCTATTTGGGGGTTAACTTCATTCTATTACTTGCCTATTGCTGCATGACAAATCATTCCCAAATTTATCAGCTTAAAAAAGACATTTGTTGGGACCTCTGAGTGGCTCAGTAGGTTAAGTATCTGCCTTCGGCTCAGGTCTGATCCCAGGAATCGAGCTCCACTTCTGGCTCCTTGTTCAGTGGGGAGTCTGCTTCTTCCTCTCCATCTGCCTGCCACTTCCCCTGCCTGTGCTCTCTGACAAATAAATAAATAAATAAATCTTTTAAAAAAATCTGTTATACCAGAGTTCCTTGACAGCTCCCCAGGTTCAGAAATCTCGGTGCTGTTTAGCTGGCTCCTTGGACTCATTGTATCTCTTAAGTCCAAGATCAAGGTATAAATTGGGACTATAATCCTCTAAAGGCTGGACTCCAGGAGGAGCCCCTTCCAAGCTCACTTATGTGACTATGATTCTTAGGTCCTTGCTGGCTATTGGTGGGAGGCATTTTTCCGCATCTGGACCTCCCACTCGAGTAGCTCAAACACTGCAGCTAGTCTGTCTCAGAGAAAGGGAACCAAGATACAGATTATGGAAGGGTGTGCAGAACAAAAACCTTCATAAGTTCATTCTGGGAGGGATAGTCCATCACTTTTGCCTTCTGTTCATTATAAGAGTGTCACTGGGTCAGCCGACACTCAGGGGAAGGGATTATACCAGACTGCGAATACTAAGAGACCAGAATTATTACCTCCATCCTCAGGTTATGTACCACATCCGTATCAAATGCTTTTGATACAGTAAAAGAAATACGATTCCAACAGTCTGATCTGCACCTTGTCTAGACTTTAAGGAAAAAAATATGGAAAAATCAACTCAAACTGCCTTTGTCAAAAAAGAAAGAAAGGTAATTTTATTTAACAAAAAGTCTCAGCCTCAAGGTTGCCCTCACTGTAGGTCCATCAGGATTCTGTTGTGCCCCTGACAAGTGACTGCTTTCTAAATAGTTCTGAATGGATTCTATTGATCTGTCTTGGGCTCCATGCTCATCCCTACAGCTAGGGGGAATGAAACTCCTCCCAACTGTCCAGTCCTCAGTCACCTTCCCACTCCTGGAATCTGGGGGAAGGGGACGGAGCAGAAGTCTAAATCCTATGAATGGAAAGTAGGTGAAGGAAAAATTGAGGTCCTGTTACCACAGTAAAACGCACTGGCTAAAAAGCAAGCAAGTCACTCTCGCCCACTGCATCCATCTATTCCCCTCTATGCATCTACTTGCTCTAATTCATGCAGATTACTAGGTTTGTAGTAGATCTAGAGATGGACATGGTGATATTTTGTTTTACTGGCAGGAGTAAGAGAACTTACCCTCATGAGAAAAAGTTCATGTTAAATACTTGTATAAAGAAGCAAAAAAATAATCCAGAGTTTTTCAAGCATGTGCTATAGAAGCAAAATGTTTCTTGGGGTGCCTGGATGACTCAGTTGGGTAAATGCCTCACTCTTGATTTTTGTCGCAGGCCATGGTCTCAGGGTGGTTAGATCAAACCCTGTGCTGGTCTCTGTGCTCAGTGCTGAATATGCTTAAGGTTCTCTCTCTTCTCTGCCCACTCCCACCCATAAATGATGTACTTGCTCTCTCTCTAAATAAATAAAATCTTAAAAAAAAAAAAAGTTTGCTAAGCTTTGCCCCAGCCTCATCAAGATGTAATCAACATGTAACATGGTATAAGTTTAAGGCATACAACTGCTGATTTGATTTATATATTGCAAAATGATCACTACTATGGCATTGGCTAACAACCAGTCACATCACTACCATTTCTTTTTTTTTTGTGAAAATGTTTAAAATCTACTTTTTACTTTTAGCAACTTTTAAGTATATATACTATTAACTATAATCACCATGCTGTATATTAGATTTCCAGAACTTATGTTCTACTGGAAGTTTATATTTTTTGCCCAGCATCGTCCTCTTTCCCCTACCCCTAATAACCACCATTCTAGTTTGTTTCTATCAATTTAGCTTTCTAGAAGTTCCAGAGTGGAAAGTTCTGCCTTCCTCCCCTCTTCTCCATGTCCAAGACAGACAGTGGATTGTACTAACATTTCTACTCTACCAACTCATGTATCAAGGAGACTGTGCCAGGACTGTGGGTCAGGTGGCTTGGGTTCACCCTGATTGCTTTCTCCAGCACTTCCATTCATGACAGCTTGTTCACTTTGAATACCACACTTTCGGGTCTCTTCTTTAGTGCAGAAGCAGAAGGAGAGGCAGTAATTTATTAACAGTCTTAACTACCAATAGATACATAAATGTTGAGAACATCTTCACCTCAAAATTCCAGAAGGGAATTACTCAGCCATTAAAAAGAATGAAATCTTAAAAAAAAAAAAAAAAGAAAAAAGAAAAAAAAAAGAATGAAATCTTGCCATTTGCAACAATGTAGATGGAACTAGAGTGTATCATGCTAAGTGATATAAATCAGAGAAAGACAAACGCCACAGGATTTCACTTATATACAAAATTTAAGGAACAAAACAGAGAAACGCAGAGGAAGGGAAGGAAAAATTAAAAAAAAAAAAAGATAAAAACAGAGAGGGAGGCAAACCATAAGAGATTCTTCACTCTAGAGAACAAACTCAGAGTTACTTAAGAGGGGAGGTGGATGGGGGAATGGACTAAATGAGTGATTAGCATTAAGGAAGGCATGTGTTAGGATGCCCACTGGGTGTTATACGCAACTGATGCAATGCTAAAGTCTACTCCTGAACCAATACATACTATATCTTGAATGTAAACAAAAACTTGTAAGAAAAAGAAAATAATGAAATAAATAAAAATTTTTTAAGAAATCTAGCAGGGAGTCTTGGAGTACAGACAGTAAGCAGCTCAGACAAAGATATGGCACATAACCAGTACAGTAGCCCCGCTGCACCACCATGTAGCCGTAGAAAACGTAAAACCTGCTAATACCGTTTTCCTCTGCTGAGAAAAAGCGGGAGAATCCCAGAGAATAAGCAGGACCTGGGTGGCTCAGTTGGTTGAGTTCTGCCTTCAGCTCAGGTCGTGATCTCAGGGTCCTGGAATGGAGCCCCACATCAGGCTCTCTGCTCAGCAGAGTCTGCTTCTCCCTCTCTCTCTCTCTCTCTCTCTCTCTCTGCTTGTTCATCCTCCCTCCCTTCTTCCCTCCTTCCTTTCCCAAAACAAAACAAAACAAAACAGAATCCTAGAGAATAAGATCATAATGCTTATTGTTACAATTCCTAGCTTTAAAAAAAAAAAAAAAGCTATAGGAGAAGAAATCAAAGAAAAGAAACAAGAGATGCTGGACGTTACGGGTACTATCAGAGAAAAATACAACGGTGATCTAGAAAATTTAGCTTGAGTATAAAACTTTTCATCTGCTTGAGATTATCTTCGTCTCTCCTGTTTGGTGACTGTGGGGATCAAATAAGAAAGACTGAATAATGTACCGCTTTCTAAGGTGCTGCGCATATTACAGGCTTTTTATTACGCCCTTCATCCTCTTATCATCTATTCTTTTGGTTTGGAGAATTTGTTTTCTTGGACGGTTCTTACCCATTTGGCTAACTACAAAATTTATATATTCTTCCCATTCTTCCCATGAGTGTTTTCATGTTTTTAATCCTAGACTCACTGAAATAGAGCAGTTATTTAAACTCTTTTATAATCAAGAAGGTGATCTTTTAGGGACCACAGCATTTGCTCCACAAGCAAGTCCTAACCCTCAAGCCACCATCACTTCCTTGTTTGTATCTGATTGCTTTTTTCGGTACCAAAATTTCTAATTACTAGAATCAACTTGTCATCAAAATGGTTTTCTGTCTAGAAAGACTTATTCACTCTATTTTCCATTATCTCTCCTAGATCTTCCTTGAGCTTATTTTTTCATTAACAGATTACTATCTATATATCCCATCAGTTTTATTTCTTTCCACCAGGTTTATTACTTGCACCTCACTGCATTCAGACAGCTATTGTAATCTTTTCAGGTTATTTCCAAGTTTCCTTTGTTTTCCACAGATGTAGTTCTTATGATGTTGATATCCTTAGGAAAAGAAATGTCAATCTGAATTTGATTTACCAAAAGTGTGTGTGGCGGGGGAGGAGGGTGGGGGTCTAGGCAAGAAGACTCTTGACACATAAGGTGTGTTACAGACCCATAAAAGATAGTTTAAGTAAAAATGATATAAATCAAACCTGATTTTCCTACAGAAATAATAGTAAAATATTTCTGACAGAGGCATACCACTGAATTTTTTAACAGAAATGTCCATATATTTTATACTTAATCCAGTATGAATAATTTTTAAAGATCAGAATACTAAATCTTTTCAAATGTGTTAGTGGAATAAGCTTACCAATCATATATAATTTTATTGAATGTATTACTTAATATTGAGTTATCATATTTTTGCCAAAGTTAAATCTTATCTTAGTAATTCCAGACATAGTTTGGAAAAATAAAAAGTAAATAAATATTTCCTAGGTCAGAGTGTTCTGAAATGTTTTTTTCTTTTGGTAAGTAATAATAATGGACATATTTGAGGAGATTTAGTTTTTGTGAAGCCCTCTAAAAAATGACCTGAGGAGAGCTACAAGAATGCTTAGGCTTTAAAATGGGGGTGGATCCTTTGATAAGCAAATCAAACTATAGAATGAAATCATCTGTGCGGCTCTATGTGCTAATGAATGGTGATATAAATGTAAGTGATGAGGTTCCTAAATGTAAAATTCTAGAACCAGTCCTACTCACCTGCTTCCCCTGGTAGACAGTCTTGCAAAGGGAATTTCAAATGGGTTTTAAACGAAGTAGTCCATCCTGAATGTTTTGCCTTCTTCTTCTTTTTTTTTTTTTTTCTGAATGTTTTGCCTTCTGATAGCAATGTTATTCTTTTAGGTCAGGACAGTATTGAACTCTGTGGATTTTTTCACTAAAAGCCCTTGTGTAAGAATAAGATAAATTAATTTCACATATTCATTGGTACATGGCAGACACTTACACTGGTTATTTATTGCATAAACAAATGAACTAATGGTTTCTGGATAGAAAAACAGCCGACTGAAAGTTAAAGTAAATAACTTTGCTTTTAGAGAGCCCCAAACAAGAGCCTGAACTGGCCATTTGACTGCATTCAACCCTTTTCTCACCTCAATTTATTCTAGCCCATTTTTTGGGTATTGAGCCATCACAGCCAAAGCAGGAGCACTAATCAAATACACCAACCACAGATTTACTCACAGTTTACATCTGTGAAGTTGAACACACCATAAATATTCTGCTAAGCTTTCTCTTAAATCTGCCTGCAAGTACCTTACAGGATTATGGTAATATAAAATTTTTCTACCTTCATCATATTTATAGTAATGAGTAGTTTAATTGACTTCCCTACAGCAGAACTCTCTTCCTTTTGAATTAAAATAAGAGTAAAGATGGGGATATTAAACTCTATTAATAGTTTAAGATGTAATAAATGGCTCAACCAGAAATAGCTGACTCAGACAGAGGAAGATATTTTAATTTCTCAACAATTCATAAGCAAGGACTGATTCCCCAAGTACAGAATTGGGGAACTGGGGGTTCTGCGGGAATTACTCCAACGCCCAAATCAGAAACTCTTGAGAGAGGGACCTGTGTTCTTTAACAAATTTTCCTGGTTGTTTTTGTACATTCTAGGTTTTGTCAAACCTTCCTTACAGTTGCTCCTACGGATTAAAAAAAAAATTTTCCTCAATTACACTTATGTATTAATATAAATTCAGCATTTCGTCCTATAAAATTCAGCCACACTGACAACTGTCTGAAGAGTTTTAAGAGTAATAGTGAACACACTAGCTGTAGCAGTTATACAAATAATCACATTCTTAAATATTTTCAGGAAAAATACTTAAGTGATTAATATTCATACAGAAAAGGCATGAAAACAATGAAAATATTTGTCATTAGCAGCTACAAATTCACCAACATTAACAGTTCTCTTTCCGTGAGTTCTCAGTATGCATGATGCACCATGACAGGTCTTCTTTGTATGACCATTTTAGTAAATATTAATGGCAGCTCTGTGTAATAGGAGTTGGTGTCTCCATTTCAGTAAGACTGAGGGTTAGAAACCTAAGCCCAAGCACGTGGCCATCACACCAGTCATTTCTTTCCTTTCAGAGAGTTTGCATTCGACTTTAGAGAAATACTATAAAACAAGGCAAAAGAAGTAGGACAGAATCAAAGGACGTTGCTAACCTCACTGAGGAAACACTGATGCCTGAAGCTTCGGGAGATCCCAGGGACTCAAGCATTCCAGGAACAAATTATTCACTCCTCAAAACCAAGATGTCTGTCTCTAGCACCTGCAAACCCGCCCATGCACTTCCGCTTCCTTTCTTTTTCTCAGTTCCTGATTGGAGGCTCATTGTTACCCGTGCCCCGCCCCTGGAGATTCTGGTTCAGTACAAGCTCCTTGGAGGCCTGAAGACAATACTTAGGGAACACTCTCCAGATGTGGAAGCACCTACTCACTTGCCAGACAACTAATCATTCACAGCTTTGCCACAAGCAGTGTGGTGTAGGCAAATTTCTTCAACGTCCAGTTTTTTTTTTTTTTAATTTAATTTCTGTCATTTTGTCTCAGGATTTGCCCAGTCTACTCCCTCTAGTGTCCAGCTTCTCTCACTCTAAATTTTTATTTTTATTATTTGTGTATTACTGGGCATTTTTTTTTTTTTTAATTTCTCAGTGATAATGGCATTTTAAACCTGAATTTTTGGCAAGATTCTCCTGCTAAACAATTTCCAAATGAGAGAGCATGGGGATAAAGTGCCTGACATATATACATGGTAGACATTCCATAAATAATTGCTGAATGGACGAAATAATAAATCTCGTGTTTTGCACACAAAATCCATATTCTCATAATGGCTTTTGTTTGTTCCCTGATCTTTCCTTTTTCTCCCTTTTGGCATTCTATTTTTGTGTTAAACATGTTAATTTTTGCCCCTAATGTCTCTGGATATACTAAGTAGTATAAAATATCTTTTTTTGAATTATACATTTTTCTGAGAATCTACTTTTGTCTTTCATGCTACCAGTGTTCATTATATATCTATCTGGTAATTTCTGATTGTTCATTTTATTCAGTAATTAAGTTCTGGGAGGGTGGTATGGGTTTCTTCTTCTATAGTATATACAGAATGATTTCTCACCTTCCCTGACTAGCAAGTAACAGGAACCCAGACGTATGGGGAAATGTTGAAGTTGACTGGCAGTCTTTGCTTCCCAGGTGCTAGGTTGCAGACAAGTAGCTGGCTGTCAGGCAGGGACTCTAAATCCCCAGAACAGTGAGACTTTAACACTCCATTAAAAACTCTGCTCTCAGGGTGCCTGAGTGGCTCAGTTAGTTCAGTTTCTAGCTTTTGATTTCAGCTCAGATCATGGCGTCAGGGTCATGAGATCAAACCCTGTGCTGGGCTCAGTGCTCTGCAAGAAGTTGGCTTGTCCCTCTCCCTCTGCTCCTCTCCTCTCTCCCATTCTCTCTCTCTCCCAAATAAATAAATAAATAAATAAATAAATAAAATCTTTAAAAACAAAACAAAACAAACAAACAAAACAACCTTTGCTGTCATCTTTCTCACCTTATTATTATTTCAATTTCTTTCGAGAAGAACCACTTGTCCTTTTGCCAGGAGTTATGCTGTGTGTGTGTGTGTGTGTGTGTGTGTGTGTGTGTGTGTGTGCATGTAGGCCTGTATATTGGTGAGATGATGATAGACAATGGGCAGAGTTGTTCCTTTTCATAGACTTTCAACTAGACCTCTGATTTTCAGCACTGCTTCTTACTCCAGCCCTCGTGGTAGGCACTGACTTCAGCTCAGTGCCCCTCCGGGATTCAGGAGGGTGGATAAGCTCTCATTTCTGCTGTAGTCCTCTTGTAGAGCACTTCTGCAGTATAATTTTGAATTAGCTTTTGATCCCAGATTTATTAAGAAGTTTTGTTAAATTTCTGAGCAGAAGCTGTTTTGTTTGGTTTGCTTTTTGTTGCTAATTTCTAGTTTTATTATGTTGAGAGAATGCGCCGTTTATGAATTTGGATTGTGGCACTAGATTAAGTCTTCTTTTGTTTGGTTTTGGTTTTGGTATCAAGAACACGAGCAATATAGTAAATTCTTTGGCTGGTCATCACTTCAATTGTCTTCTTATACTTGGAGAATTCCCCTCCACATGGGTTGTAGGGCGGGGCAGAAACCTCTGATGATGGAAGCCTGTGGGCAAAACTCACTCTGCACTTCCTCTGGAGCTGCATACAGTCTGTGCCCCTTCTCAGTGAAGGAGAATTAAGGGGTTCCTTCCATCTTTGATCAAATCTCTCTCTACTACTCAACTGCTAGACTTCAATCTTTTGTGAGGTTTTGAGAAAGCCTTTCAATCTAAGTGCAGTTATGAGTAGGACGTATGGAAGGAGGTAATAAGGAAACTTGTCTCATTTGGAGATTTTACTACTTCAAGTTTGAAGGTTTTATGGGGGCAGCCTCAATCCAACACTCACTTGGAGAAGTGCATCACTAACTTTTTGTGCTAATTCTCCATCTTGGACTATCTACTTGACTTGCCACCAAGTGACCCCTACAACTGTAAGACAGGATCAGTTTTGGTCATGATTAAGTTTCCATACTCCTTCATTCCCCACCAACCATGAAGCACACACAACTGCACACACACATGAAGATAGGTGAAAAGTGTATGCTCACATCTAACACTGACTCTATAATTCAATTATAATTTTCTGGAGGGGGGAAACTAGTACACTGGTTTGTGTTTGTCTCTCTTCTGATATGTTTAATCAAAGGCTTTTTGAAATTAATTGGCTTTTTTCTTAATCCAATTCCATTTGATTCCTCTATTATAAAATTAATCCATGTTTTTGTCTATTGATAGCATTGTTTTTTTCTTAGCCACGTTTTAACATTTATTGTGTTTACTTGATAATTTCTATTATACCTAAAAGGAAGAAATATAAATACATGAGCACAATTTGACATCTTGAAATCAAGTTTATTGTTTTTTTTTCCTCATAAAAATAAAGCATTCATAATGCCTTAACTAGTGTGAACCTTTTTGGTTTTGCATCTTATGATCTCCTTTATAATTTTAGGTCTAAATAAATCATAGGATCTCTTTTACAAGTTTAGCTCTACCTATTGTACTAGGCAGTGCATGTAATTTCTTATTAGTGCTCTGACAGTTGCATTAACAAATCTGATCAAGCAAAAATACAATAAATATAAACATCTGGCATCAAGGGATAAATTTCTTGTATACTTAGAATGTCTTAGTAAACTCACTGTTAGATACCAATTTACCTATCCCCAAACCATTGACAAGTATTTGTTCATTAGGTTAACAAAGAAAATTTAAAAATGTGCTGTATTTCCATTCAGACCTCTAAATATTCTAGCTTTTCCTGACCTGAGTTTGATCCTCCCCCATCTACAACTTTCCTTGGAAACATGTTCATTGGAAAGTTTAATTTTCACTCCTTTTACATGGCTAACCCTTATATGTAAGTTCTACTCTATTAAATCATAAAATCAAATAAGAAGTTATTTTAACTCCAAATTAATCAAACTATTACTCTCTTCTTCTAGAGAAGAGCTTGTTCTCTTGTTGCTCAGGAGACATGACAAGAGACCTCCAAGCTCTTGCAATATTAATGAAAGTCTAAACTTCTCAACAAAAATAGCTAAGTGGTGCTCACAACAAAAACAATCTTCTTATTCTGTTTGCATTTTTTCCTTTTTTATACTTTACAAAAGATAGGATACAAATAGTCACAGTCAGGCAGAAAAAGTAGAAAAACAGGATATCTAGCATGCTTTAATGGAGAGAGTGGAACTTAAGTCCTGGACTGAATAGAAGAGTTAGCCAAGAGACAGAGGCCCTCTCCTGTTAGCATTGTGGTTATCAGCTAAGTTTGCAGGGAGGTAGACAGTATGCCTGTCTAACTTTGACCAGAAGCCAAAGGGGCAAACATGGGGCCAAATAGGAAAGAATTCCTTGCTACCCTACCAGAGAGAGAAATAAGACAATAACATGAGCTGGGAGTTGGAAATAGGTTAAGACTAACTAGATCCACTACAACCGCTGAGGTTGAGAGGTCTTACAGACGAAAGGAAAATAATGACAGATGTGCCTTGAAAGTCTGGATTTTGAAAACTCCACTGCTTAATACTGTGAAGAGAAATACTTCAAACATAAAACTATGTGTAGTAAAAAAAAGATTAGATAGCAGTGCTTTTTATTTTAATTTATTTCACTGAGAAATTCAAGGTGACTTGGTAAGAGAGTCTTGCTTTCACAATACTTATACAATCATTTCATCCTCCTTTTTTGCAGTTTGAGAGATCTAGGTGCTCCTGGGTAGGATTCAAAGCCAATAACTTTGTGTCCTGAGTCTCATCTCCTCCTATTTTTTCAGGGAACTTGTTAAATTATTTTTTACTCCTTTCCTGTTAATCTTCAACCAATCTCTCCTGAATATTTTTTTTTACCATCTAAACACATTGCTCTATCTTTAAAAATACACTCTATCTTTAAAAATAGTCCTCAATTTTATATTCTTTCTCTAGCTAATGTCCTCTGTCTTCCTCCCTTTAGAGCCAAGCTTTGTGAAAACTATATATGTTAATTGAACTATAGTTGCCAGAGTGTTACATTAGTTTCAGGTATATAACATAGTGATTTGACAAGTCTATACATTAATGCTACACTCTCAAGTGTAGCTACCACCTGAAAATTATTTTTTGTCTTAATTTTTATGCAATTTAATTTAATCCAGTCATACTTCAGATCACTGCAGTCTGACCTAGCTCTTTTTTTTTTTTTTTTTAAAGATTTATTTATTTATTTGACAGACAGAGATCACAAGCAGGCAGAGAGGCAGACAGAGAGAGAGGAGGAAGCAGGCTCTCCGAGGAGCAGTGAGCCCGATGCGGGGCTCGAACCCAGGACCCTGGGATCATGACCTGAGCCGAAAGCAGAGGCTTTAACCCACTGAGCCACCCAGGCGCCCCTGACCTAGCTCTTAATATTGTGAGATTACTATGCTTTTAAAGGCCATCAAGGAGTTCCTTGTGATTAAACCCAATGAGTGGTCCTAATTCTCATTTTTATTTGATCCACTAGAGCATTTGACTTCTTTCTTCTATAAACATTCATATATGTCACTTCTTGGAAAGAAACTCACCAGGCTTTTTGTTTTCTTCTTCTCTCTCTCTCTTTTTTTTTTCTTCTTAAATATTTTATTTATTTATTTGAGAGGCAGAGAGAAAGAGAGAGATAGTGAGAGAGAGCAAAAGTGGGGAGGAGAGGAGCAGCAGACTCCTGCCAAGCAGGGAGCCCCATGTGGAACTCCATCCGAGGACCCCGAGATGATGACCTGAGCCAAAGGCAGATGCTTAACCAACTGAGCCACCCTAGCACCCTAAGCTTTTTGTCTTCTTTCAAAGGACCTTACACATCAGTTGGTGTATACTTTAACTCATGGACAGCGGTAAAAAGAAGAGAGTGCACCCTGGGACAGGGGTGGGTGGCAGGTACAAGAAAAAATGGAATTTTAGATCTGTGCTGTTGGATGGGATATTTTCCTTCTTTGATTGTTGGGTTCAGACTGAAGATCAAAGACCAAAATCACTCAATGGATAAGATATTGTTGTGTCTCATTTCTACATAGGAAGTAGTTTGACATCTCCAAAAGGAAGCAACTTATAAGAGGTCTGTTCATTTCATTTATATAGAAGAGTGATCTACACTTGTAGAACAAATTTTCCTGTTACCCATTTTGCAAGAACAATGACAATTTCTACTTCTTCTCCCAATATATCACACTGATTAAAACTATTAATATAAAAATAGATAGCTAATTACACTCTCAAATGTGTATGTCACTAAAAGTATAATGTAATGATAATGAAGAATTAAAGATAGGCATTTTAAAATTTAAAAGTGAGTTTTAAAAAGAGAAAATAATTCAGATAGCACTGGGGGTATTGAAAATATTCATTATTTATGAAATAGTCTATGAAAAAATGAAAGATAATTTGAGACTGGAGATAAGACCCATAGAAAGTGTTAAAATTTTGAATATCACATTTTGGACATTTCATTATCTTATTTGGGAATTTCTTAAAAATCTAAATGCATAATTTAAAGAGGATAGTTTGGAATATTCTAAAATGGTATTCATCTTCATCCTTACTTTTTATTATTTCTCCTTCCTTTTGAATATATATAAACATCCACAAGCCAAAAAACTCTAAAATGGGCATGGATAATTACACTGGTTTCACATATTTGGTAGAAAAGAGAGAATAGGGGACTTCTCTCATATGAGATGCAAATCAGAAAATATATGTGATTTAATGGCAGATTAGCATCATTTATTTTTATATTCACTGCATTTTGTTATTTTTAATAGAATTCCATTTGCCAGGATTTGGTTCCAAAATGTAAGTTATTTAACAGATATCATTAGGTTGCTAAGCATTAACACTTAATTATCATATTAATAAACAGTTATTACTCTCTTCTACACTGAGCTTTTCCTCTGCCACATTAGTATGCATGCAATGCTCTTAGGCAACTTAATTGTCCTTAAAGGAAATCATTACAATTTAAATGAAATTGGGAGCTACTGGTTAGGGAAGGCTGTAGGGCATGCAAAATACATACTAAACAAGGAACTGTAATTTCCCCAAATCACATTTTTTTTTCAGTAATTTCACATCACAGCACTATATCTATTTGGTTAAGGGGAAAACAGTTTATTTTTGCCTTGCAATTTTACAAGGGCACCATTTAACTGAGGACATGCAAGACTCTGGAATGGTAGCAAAAGAACTTGAGTAAATCAAATAATTTCTTTGCGGCTGGTAAACTGTTGTCAGCATTTGCAACACAGTCAATGAAGCAATAAAGTATAGCATGGTGGGCAGCCATCAACTACCTCGTCTGCCTCTAGGATGGAGGGCAGCAGGAGGCCAAAGACTTTATGGAGACAGCTGTTGCCTCTCCCCATATGTGATTTTGTTTGCTCACTTCACAGCAACACACTTTGCATGCTGTCACAAAAATGGGGAATAGGGTCATTCTCTTGTGTCCTGTTACCCCTTTCTCATAGTTGAGAGCTCATTTTTTGCATCCTCAATCCCAAAATGACTTAGTTTAGTGATAAAAGTCAAACACTGTCTGCTGTTAAAATGCGAAGAATTTAAGTATCCCTGAACTCTTATTTTTGATAATTAATCAGTGTTTTATACAACCCTAAATAGCTCTTCATTTTTAGTGAGTGACTCATGAAAACAAGGATTTAATTCATGTGGGTATTTAGCATTTTCAGATTAATTAGTTAGCAACTGAGAGTTTACTTCATTAGTGTCCAACTTTGTGGGACCAAGTAAGAGTGATAGTAAAATGAATAAACACCCTACCTTTTCTGAAATATATAAACAAAAAATAGGAATTTAAAGTGGTGAAGTTAAACCACAGGACTGACAGATATTAAGGAATCCAGAACGAGGCATCTATGAAGCTCATTTCAATTAGAAATTGCACACCAATTAGAAATCTCCATTTTGCATATCAGAAGTCTCCTCGTCATCATGTGGCTGTACAAAGTTTTAGATCCCAGTTTCGTCTGCTTTTGCAGAAGATACTCATACTTCAGAACTTCACCACAAACCTTAAAAGCACCTACATTATTGGTGCAGACCATCCTATCCCTTCTAGAATGTTCCATTAATGCAGCAAAAGAAAACTAATCATTGCAAAAAATGTACAGAAATTCTCCCTTGTCAAACATGAGTTATTGTTTTTTTCTATGTTTTTCCATTAGTAGAAATGCTTTCTGAGTGAAGGCCTTATTATGGCAGTTCTTCATAATTTTGTCTTCCTTTTTCAAAGGGAAAAAATAACCAAATTAACAGGCAGACGTGCAGCAGAATGGAATGGGCATTGACAAATGTGACACATAATGTAAAGTTGAGCTGAATTTTAAAAATGTTTCTGTGTTTCCTGGAGTCCTTGTAGCGGTTTACTGAATTTTCAGATTGGTGATAGAAGAATTTCCATAAGCTTGCGCTCTCCAGGAATGTGGACTTAGGGACTATGTCTACCTTCTTTGAGTTTTGGTTTTCTTGATTATAAAATAAAAGTAATAATTTATGCCATTTTTATTTTATAAGTTTTAAAGGGAACAACATATATATTCCTCCTGACTTTTTTTTTTTTTTTTTTTTTTTTTGCTATTAACAGACGAACAGTTGTCAAGGTATAGTAAAAACAAAGGTGGGATTTTGACTCAGAACTAGGTTGGAATCACAAACACTAATTATCTGATAATGGGATATTATTTAATCTCTCTTAGTTTCAGTTATGGCATCTCTAAACTAGAGATTTCTATGATACTTACAGTAAAGATTAAAAGAAAATGTTTGCAAATGTCTGGTATATAGAATACCTGAAGATTATGATACTAATTACTAACATTAATCCACATGAATAATCTAAAAAACAAAATATGATTCCAAGAGCAATGTTCAGAATTTATGTTTTGACTTTATGTTATTGGGACCAATTCGTATGTCTACATATATTCACTAATTCATACTTTCCTTCTCTGTTGTTTAACCCATTGAGTATCAGCCTCCATTGCCTCATCACTAAACCTCTAACCACTGCTGCCTGTCCCATCTCTCTTCTGGGTTAAGGACTAGGTAGTCTCCATTATTTCCACTGCAGTGGGAATTGGAGTAGCTCTGATGTCCAGCTTTACCCGCATAGGATAACTTCTGAGACTGGACCAGTTTAGTAACAAATCTTGCATTTGCTTTCTCTCATCATTGCTTCATATTCATTTTTACTTACCTCTCGTTATCTAGGGTTTTATCCATCAACAAAGCATTAGTAACAAGCCTTAGTTAAAGTCACAGTTTCAAAAGAACTTGGGCTGAAATAGTTGACTGGTACTTGTCCTAAAAAGTCAATCTGCAAGAGGGGAATTTAGGTTATAGGCCCAACAGTTGAATAAAATAAGACCATGCTACTGTGATTAGTGAGATATTGATAGCTTTTTCACTCAATCTTATCATAGTCATGTTTTCACATAAGGTATAAGTGTATGACAGGAGCAGTTGATTGGTACACAGCCAGTAATGAGTATTAAATAATGTGGTGTGTCCTTTTTAATGGCTTGCAGACTTTATAAAAAGTAAATAGCCAACTTAAGGTAGGCTGTCAAAGCCAAAGAGTTTCTATGGTAGATTTAAAAAAAAACCCTTTATCTTCTGCAGTCCTTACACAGACTGTGTTGAAAATCAGACCAAAGATCTAATTATGCATGAAAATTTTTGGTTTTGTTTTTAAGCTTCAACAGGTTTCTTATATCCAAGTGAGAGTCATGACAGCGAAATAATGCCAGGATGTAATAATAAATCCATATAAACCAGAGATATGTTAGATTAGGGAAATATTTAGGGGTTCAGAGATTTGGGACATTCAGGATATCCTGCATTAAATTAAAGACAAGTTGCTGCTGCTCACAGAACTACATACATTAAGAAAGATCCATTGTAATTGATATGTCTCTTTACATTATCGATGCAACAGGCACAGCATTTGAGAATATAGCTCCAAACCATTGATCAGGAGATTCTGAATGCTGTCAGTAGTGAATGAGGTTCAAAGATCAAGTGGTCAGTGCAGACTGTCCTATTGTTGTAGCCATGTCATCCACTGACCAATTTATGCTAGAGGAATCATGATAGATATAGATGTTGTGTTGTGTCTCTGGGTATGGAATAATCACAAAGGGTCCTGGAACAAAGCCACACACACCATGGGAGAGAACTACTCTCTGCTTGAAAAGCACAGTTTGTCTGCAAATGCCGGAAACTGCTTTTATCTAAGCAACTGTTGTCTGTGAACATGACCAAAGAACACCAAGAGATTATGTAACCAGAACTTTCCACGATGAAGCAACTTGTTTTGAATTTAGCTAGTCCTAGGTTAGTTAGGCAGGTGCTATAGCAATCAAATATTTAATAGAAGTGACACATTTAAGAGTAGGCTGAAGCAGATTCAGAAAGCATAAGTAAATTAAGTGAACAGATGGCCCAGTCTCCCTTGTCACTTACTTCTGTTTTTCTGATGTTTATCCTTCCACTCACAACTATGTTCTTATGGAGGATAACTTTGACCAATTGACAAAGGAAGAAAAGATTTAGCCATGGCTCACTGAAGAGCTACCACACTATGTCATAACCACCAGGAGAAAAAGCTGCTGCCATTTTATAACCCCATTTACAGGTGGCCCTTAAAGATAACTGGTAAAATTAAATCATGCCAGGAGACAAAGTTGTGAGCAAAAGACTCAGTCATCCATTTTGTATGCAGATGTCATCTAATATATAGATACATATAATGCTGTTTAGTAGATAATGACTGGAAAGAAATAAGAATGAAAGACTGAGGGTAAGGATGTCTGGAGAATTATATGGACAGACTCAATGAGAGACTGTACAAAGTGTGAGAATTTTTTGTCTCATACTCACACCTACCAGTGTGCTTTTAGTGAAGAAAAAGCTTTCAAAAACTGGGTAACATATCACTGATACTATCAATGTTAGCAAGTTTCTTTCCCCAGTCATCCCGATACCTGCAAAATGGCCCTATGAACAGAATATCTATGGTGGCATAGCTGTAAGCTATGTATTTGTCAAAAATTGTAGGTTGCCTATTACAAAGGCTGAATTATCTATAGCAGAAGATCCAACCACTGAAGTAAAGAACAATGTGGCTCCTCAGTATGACACTATTATCAGGAAAACCAGTTAGTTTTGGCAGATTATACAGGCACCTTCTACTTTGGAGGGTACAGAGATTCCTTTCACTGAAATTGATACATATTGTGCATATGGGTTTGCCTTCCCTATTCCTGCCCACTTCACCATTTGATGACCATGGCCTTTAGAATGCATAATCCTATAACATAATATCCCACACAGCCTCTAACTAAGAGGGCTATATAAAGAGAATGACTTATGATAAGTCTTTAAGGAATGTTAAGGTATCAGCTTGGGGTTATCACCTTGAAGTGTTTGGGGCACTATTGTGGTCATCTGTTGCTGTACAACTAGTCACCCTTAAATACGTGGCTTAAATAAATTCTCTCTCTATCTTCTATTTATTGACTATGATCAGCTGAAAGGTGTTCACTGGATGTTTCCAGAAAACTTAGCTCTGTTACTGGGGCTGAGCTGTAGTTGGGACTGCAGAAAGTTTGATGGGACTGCTAGCTCATTCACATGACTAGCAGTTGCTGTCAGGAGCTCACTAGGGCTGTTAACTTCAGTATCTAGACATGGCCTTGCCATGTAGCTTGGGCTTGATGTCTAGGTTTGGGAAGGAAGCATTCTCATACCAGGTGTTCTAAAAGGGACACGTGGGAACTGTAAAACTTCTTATGATTCAAACTATAATATCACCATTGACACTCACTAAGGCTGGCTCAGTTTCATAAAATTGAAGGAGTTGGGTTCCCACCTCTGATGTGGGCCTGGCAAAGTTACATTGTGGAAGACCATAGGGAATAGAAGATAGTATTGTGGCCGTTTTGGAGACTATGACTTTGAATGCATTGTCTTCTTGGAGATGGCATATGAGCTTATCCAGTGGCTGATATAGGAGCTATATTCCCAAAAGTTTCAGGCAACAACAGGAGGAAATATAATTGATTCCCTCATAATAACTTCCAGTGACCAACTTGTAGAATTTGTACAGCCTTTCCCTGAAATAGAGTAACAGCTGCTGAAATAGAGGTTCTGTATACTATGGGAGTAATTTCCTCCAGAGGAACCTATAAGAGTTTCACTGAAATGGAAGTTTCAAGTAACAGTAGGCCATATTAAGTTCCTTATTCTAGGATTAGCAGGCAAAGAAAGAATTACTGTATTGACCAGTATAGTTAACCCCGAATATCAAAAGAAGCTGGGGGTACTTCTGTACAACACGTGCAGAGAGGAAGCTGTATGGAAGGAATGAATTCCAAGATGACATTGCTAGTCGCATATATGCAGCAAATTCAGCCAGACGTGAGTGAGAAAGCTACATTCAGAACTCACAGACATGAAGATTTCAGTCATTTCATTACTTCACTAGGCAAGGTGAAATATTGGTCAAGGCAGAAGGAGGTGATGAATCTAGAATTTGGAAGAGAGCTTTCAACTACATCTTGGGAGCAGCTGTAACGATAGGACTATGGCATGGTTTGCTAACCTCTGAGATACTTTTTAGAGTTCTGCAACCAGTTACTGAATGATTGTATTTGTACCTCCATTCTTGGTAGTGTGGCAATCTTACTTTCATACTGTTAATAGAGAGTATGAACAAATCTGAGTAGTACAAGGGATGGAACCCAATTTATTTGCTCTCCAAAAAAATTTGTTAAATCCCATTTGACTCTCAAATTGAGATGCTTTCACAATGGATGTTCTTAGCTGCCACTGTTGTCCCCTAATCTCCTAGAACTATCTGTCTTGGGGGGGATCCTTGAAATGATGACCTAACCTCCACTGCACCTGCTGTGGAAACAGCAGAGTATCTGTAGCAGCCAACTCTTGTCTTAGGGAACACCTAGATATTCTCACAGCTCACCATTTCTGGAGTCAAATAAAGAACTTCTCTCATGAATGGCAGTGCTGGTGGTGGGTAATTTGTTCCCCAGTAAGTAATGTCCACCGACATCAATAAGAACCTAGAATGGTAGGAAAGTTCATACTTCTTAAGGTGAACTTCAGGCCCTGAAATATAGGATGTGAGGGGGAGTTAGCAGATAAATATTTGCTCTTACTTTTCCCAATATTGCACACCATGGGATGTTTTCATATGCCTATATGGTAGGTAGTTTCATACCGTCTTCCAGATTGTCTCATGTAAACAAACAACTGAATGTTTTTCACTGAAAATCAGTGGCCAGCGGGAAATGGGTCTCCACCCACTCCTTACTATGTTCAATCTTCCTGCTCCCAATTCTCTTTGTCAAAGAAAGTCCCAGAGCCAGCCTCAATTCAAAATGAGTAGAAAACATGACAGGAGGAATTTCATGAATATACAGTGATTGGAGAAGCTTTCTAGGCAATTTGTCATAATACTCATATCTTTCAAATTTTCTGATTCTTTGTCTTTTAGCTCTAACATCTAGACATTTTTAAAAATTTTAATTTGATGGAGTTTATTTTAAAATTTCCACTGGATCCTTAATATTTGACATCGAAATTTAAGTTTCCAAGGATTTATTTTTATTTTTAGAAAGTTCCTTTTTGGAATATCTGTCTTTTTTTTCTCCAACTTAATATTTACTTTTCCCTTACAGATGATGCAATAAACATTCTCCAGAATGAACTCTGATGATCTTTGTTTTCTGGTATCCACACCTTGTGTAGACCCCTCCCACAATGAATAATGATCAGCCAGTATGACAATAGAATACTGAGAAAGTGACTTTATGACTTTTGAGACTATGCCATAAGAGATACTGTAGCTTCTGTGTTGACTTCTCTTGGACCATTTGCAACATCAGTCACCAGAGACATAAGGACATTGGAGTAGCTCTGGGAGAGAGCCTACAGGGGAGAAAATGAGGCTTCTTGTCAATAATTTACACCAACCTACTAACCTTGTGAAGGAGTCCCTCAGCCTCATTCAAACCTTTGAGTGATGAAAGTTTCAGACATCTTAACTGTTACACCATGAGAAATCCTAAGCCAGAACCACATTGCTAAATTTCTCCCAAACTCCTAACCCCAAAAAACTGTGGGAGATAATCAATGCTTATTTATTTATTTTTTTTTTCAGATTCTCTGTTACATTGAAGAATTCCTTCCTGTTCTCAACACCCTTTGAGTTTTTGGTTGTTACTTCATTAGTATTTAGGGAGAAAAGAAAGCGACAGGTTTGTGATCTCTCTACCATTTTGAACTAGAAATCATCTGGAATCTTGATCTTTTAATTGAGATATAAGTGACATAAACCATTGTATTAGTTTCAGGTGTACAACATAATGATTTAATATTTACATATATTGGTAAATGATCATCACAATAAGTTTAGTTAACATTGTCTCATGCATCATTACAGAATTTTTCTTCTTGTGGTGAGAACTTTAAAGATTTACTCTCTACCAACTTTCAAACATGTAATATAGTATTATTAACTATGTTACCATGATGTCCCAATGACTTATTTATCTTATAACTGGAAGTTTGTACCTCTTGATTTTCTTAACTCATTTATTGTGTTTTAAACCACTAAATTTTAAGATAATCTATTAATCATCACTAGATAACTAATATGGATATTATTAATTTCAGATTAAGAATTTGCTTTTCTATGCATTTTTCTATTATTTTATGAGTTCCTCTTCCTATTTTGTTTGTTTGCTTTGTTATCCTCTGTTTATGGCATTTTTTTCCTTGACTGCCAGTTTATTTTTAGGAGTAAAATATTAAAAAGTTAACCAAAATCTTGTGTTCTCAGGGTGGTTCTTATAAAACTGTAGGGTGGCTCAGTCAGTTGGGCATCTGTCTTCGGCTCAGGTCTTGATCCCAGGGTCCTGGAATCTACCCCACATTTGGCTTCTTGCTGAGCAGGAATCCTGTTTCCCCCTCTCCCACTGCCTGCTGCTTGCCGTGCTTGTGCTTGCTCTCTCTGTCAAGCAAATAAAATCTTTAAAAAAAATTGTAGACTTTACCATTTTTTTAGGGACACCTACCTATCAATCTTTGTCTATATTACTCTTTGGCTTATCATTTTCTCAGAGAGGAGTCTTCCAATTTTTTAGGTGGGAAGCCTGCTACAGAGCTAGGGAAAGACTAGGATTTTACAGTTTTCAGTTTAAAACATTTAGTTAGTTAATATCTACTATTTTGGTGTGGTGTTTTACTGCTGCCCTCAGTGAAACCCTGTTTCCTCCTATTCAGAGTAATTCCAATCCAATCTCTCAAGAGAATCAACTTCCTGTGTCCTGCTGGAATGGAGAAAGGGACCTAGAGATACTATCAGTTTCAGCTAACTCTTCCCCTGTCCTTCATAGCAGCCAGCAAACTGCTATGGAAGATTGTCCAAAATGAATAGTAACTTTACTCCTAGAGGCTGCCCAGGGACTCAGTTTCCTTCTATCTTGTTGATAGAAGAGAAAAGACTTATTACTGAAAGGAAGAAGAAGACCATTTGCCTTTACTTCTCCTGATACTTTTAGCTTTCTAGTCTATAAACCATTACCTTGAATTATACACATTCAGTCTCCCAAAAGTTGTTCACGTAACTTGTCTACTCCCTCCTTTTTCTTCTGTGTATCTACATTTTATCTCTTAGTTGTTATTTTAGTGTGTTTGGGGAACTAGTAAAAACTCATCTGCTCAACGTTCCACTTAAATAGGAAGATTCTTGCTCCAGATAACACACCTTTACAATCTGTATAATTGTTCATAAAATAGTGTAATTATAAAATTTTCTCCCTTCATACAACTTTCAGTGAGAGACAATGTACAGTTAATTATTATCATGCACAGTAGTTATATTCTATAAAGTTACCAAAAGCTGAATTTATAAATACTGAACCATTCCCCAGGGGAAATATGTACATATAGATACACGTAATTAATATAAATTATAATCTTAAATCCTAAAAACAACTCTCCTGGTTGATTTTTCTTTGTGTGTGTATAAAAGAGAAAATGAGGTTCAGGAATGTTAAGTGACTTGCCTAAGAGTCCCCAATAACAGTTGCCAGTTAGGATTCAGTCCTCATCCCAGAGCTGGAGTTTCTTGAGCTTGACTTCACTACCTGCTACTATTTCCATTTCCCAGTCATCTCTGCATGACAGATGAAATAAGAAGGTAAAGCTGCTACTCATATTATCTCAGCTGGGAATGTAGATGCCAGGTGACTCAAATTTTTTGCTTCCAGCATGTTCTCAAATGACCATGAAAGTGCCACAAGTATCAATTTTGAAGTTACAAATAAATTTTAGGAAGTAGATGAATTAAAAAATATAGAATCTGATCTGGGAATAATGAGAATTGACCATAAAGTTTTGAACACTTCTACCTAATAATCATATATGCCAAGAGCTGATTCATGTCCTACACGAGTGGTCTAATTAAAATGTGAAATGCTATTTCTGCTACTATTTATATTTCCATTGATAAAGACATTTGTTAATTCTCCATTCTGTGTTTTCTCCAAGGATAATTTTTATTATTTGTTATATAATATAATTATATAATATATAATAATATAATAGATAATATAATAATTATTAATTATATTAATAATGTGTTCTAGTATTATTATTTATGATTCCTACAGGAATAACACTTTAATAAGTCTATAATTTTGGTACCTAAATCATGATAAATTATCAAAATACAGTGGAATATTGAGTATTTGTTCTAGAAAAAAATGTGATTAATCTACCAAAATGAAAATTGCTTTGAAAATTTTAATTTTCATAAATTATGATATACTGAATACTTGGGTTAATGAATTTCTAGTAAAATAAAATCCATTTTCCAATCCTATGACTTTCAAATCATTTTAGTCTATTTGTATAAAATTATCATACTCAGTTTTATTTTCTCCAGCTCACACAGATTCATAACCTACATCAGTATTGGCATCCTTCTCACTACTTATTTATGACAAGTCTTGACTGTAATATTTATATGACTGTTCTTATCACTAACTTTTATCTTTTCAAAAATTGCCTTTGGGTCCATGCTGTTATATGATTTTCCATAATTCAATAAAAATACAAATTCTAAAAATATAATTTTTAACAGACACGATGAACTTACCCTGTCCACCATCACTTGAGATGGAACTAGTTACTAATCTTATAATGAAAGTTAAATAAGACACACACATAAAAATCTAGAGTGTAATAAAAACCTTTAAAAATATAAAGATTATTATGACAACAACAATATTTCTGAGAGAATATCAATGAAGTTACACATTCAAATCTGTGAAATGCATGTAACCAAAATTATTTCATAGTCTTTGAATAAGACTATGTGGTTCTCTTGAGAGACCATTAGAGACTTTGAAACACTTTTTTTAGGTTATGCTTTGATAGGCAAACTTTAGAATTTTGGTTGAAAACTAAATTTACAAAAATTTTGAAATTTACAATATATGTATACAAACTACTTTCCAAAGGGGAAGATAGATTTTCTTTTAAAGAAATAATAAATTCCAGAGACCAATTCTAGCTATGAAGAGTGCTTTAAGTTTGAAAGGAGTAACTCTATATTATAGATGTAGGACATTTTTTAGACCAGCAATTGTTAGGGTCTGTGATCAAAGGAACGAGACTGATACAAAGCGAAGGTCAAGCAAAACTTTATTTCGCGCCAAGCATCAAGAATCAAACTGACCGGGTCAGGGCTGTCTCTTACGAAAAGGCGACGACGATGATCCCGACAAGGTCACTCCCAAGAAGGCCGCTCCAGACAAGGCTGCTCCGCAGATGAGGCTGCTCCCCGGTCAAAGCCGCTCCCAAGAAGAGGCCACTCCGGACAAGGCCACTCCCAGGATGAGGCCGCTGCTCGATGAGGTCGCTCCCAGGACAGGGCTGCTCCCAAGAAGAGGCCACTCTGGATGAGGCCGCTCCCAACAACGAAGAGGCAATGATGACAGTGACGATGACAAGGAGGACAACCCCGATGACACAGACTCTGCTCCCCATGACGCCACTCTGACAAGGCTGCCACCCAGAAGAGGCCACCGCTGTAGACAAGGCCACTGATGGGTCGGGGTGGGGAGGCATTTTGCGGCGAGGCTGCTGGCAGCTAGGGGCCATTGGCGTCTCAGGGCCACTGGCCTCTTGGGACCACTGGCATCTCAGGGCTGCAGGCGTCGGGACTGCTGACAGCTGGACCACTGGTGTCTTAGGACGGCTGAGTCTAGGGGCTGCAGGTGCAGAAAGCTGGACCGCTGATGTCTCCGGACCGCTGGAGGCGGGACCTCCGGAGGCAGTACCGCAGGTGGCTGGAGGCTGCAGGCCTCTTGGGGCCACAAAGGCTGGACCGCCGGAGGCGGTACCGCAGGCAGCTGGAGGCTGCAGGCAGTGGCTCGGGGCCGCCTGAGGCGAGACCGCAGGCGGCTCGAAACTGCAGGCGGCTCGGGGCCACCAGAGGCGGGACCACAGGCTGCTGGAGGCTGCAGGCGGTGGCTCAGGGCCGCCAGAGGCTGGAGACTGCCAGTGGATGGATTGCCGGCGGTGATTATAGCTCTCACAAGAGCTGTTACAGCTCCTCCACTCCACCGCCTCTTCCACTCCCATGGACTCTTCCTTCTGCTCCCGCCAGAGCTCTCCTGCTAGCCTCGCACAGCAACCTTTATGCGGTTGGTTGAGCCCCGCCCCTACACGGGTGGCCAATTGGATCTCAATTCACCCTAGTGGATATACGCGTGCCCCACCGATTGGACATCTCCACCCGGCCTGCCCCGCCCCTACATCCGGTGTCCACAAGCAAGTTCCTCTGGGAAGGGCAGGCCCTTACAGCAATGAAACCATTTTTATTCAAATAAGTGGCTCCCCAAAAGAGATCTACAAGTAGGTTGGCTAAAGTAGATAATGGTCACCTTAGAAATAGGTTAAAATAATATACAGTCACGAAACACACTCCCAGAAATTTCAGCTCACAAAATTGGGTGGGGCAAAGAAATTACATTTTACAAAACTTATCCAAAAGTTTACCAGTGATATAAATTATAAGGAACGAAACTGTTGAATGTTTGCTATGATGGGAGAGTATTTGAGTCACTTTTACATGTACTCTAATTTCATTCACAAGACAAAACTGTGAAGTAGATTTCATGAGCCATAATTTACACCAGAAGAGACTTAAGATCATACAGATTAAGTAGCACAGTTATATACACTGGAAAAAGCTTGTGTAAAAATCTGTATTCCATTTGTATTAGTTTTCTAGAGCTGCCATAACTAACACGAACTGATTGGCTTGATTTTCTCAGAGTTCTGAAGACTAGAAGTTCGGGAGCCTAAAAGTCCAAAATCATTGTGTCAGTTGGGCCATGTTCTGTCTGAAATCTGTAGTGGAATTCTTCCTTGCCTCTTCCTAGCTGTTGGTTTGCTGATGATCTTCATGTTCCCTGGCTTGCAACTACATAATTCCAATCTCTGCCTCGGTCATCACTTGGCATTCTCCCTGTGGGTACATGACCATCTTCTTATAAGGAAAAGATGCTTATTGGGTCAGGGGTCCATCCTACTCTAGTATTATCTCATCTTAACCAAGCTAACTACATCTGCAACGCACTAATCCCAAATAAGGTCATATTCTGAGGTACTGGGGGCTAGGACTCCAATATATCTTTTATGGGAAACACGATTCAAACCATAAGTTATGTCTCCAAGGTATAAATATTTCCACCATGCCACTCTACCTCTACAGAAGGGACATACACAATAATTTTCCTGAACTTCTAAATAGCAATATTTACTTTTTGGTTGAGTGATCTTTGAAAAGAGAGTGTCTTTAAAGCTGATAAGAATTTATGGATCATTTAGCTTAAGGTTTTTATTTTGCAGATGGGGAAAACTGCAGTCAAGAAACAAAAGAGATGGGGTGTATGGGTAGCTCAGTCATTAAGTGTCTGCCTTCGGCTCAGGTCATGACCCCAGGGTCCTGGGATTGAGCCCCACATCAGGCTCCTTGCTTGGCAGAAATCCTGCTTCTTCCTCTCCTGCTCCTGGTGCTGTGCTCCCTCTCTCACTGTGTCTCTCTCTGTCAAATAAATAAATAAAAACCTAAAAAAAAAAAAGAAAAAAAGGGAGAGAGAGAGAGAGACAAGAGAGATTATGTAAATTGCCCAAGGTCATATAGCTAATTAGTAGAACATCATAGGCCAGAACACTAGCCTTTTGATCATTAAATAGACCAGTTCCTTTGCATAATACAATTTTTTTTCTGTTGCTATACATTTTATTATTTTTTGCTCTCCTAAAGCAACATTCTCCTAGAAATATTTGTCATGGTTTATTCAATTGCATTATTTGTAAATGAAATGCTTTATTCTCAATTTGCTCATACAATCTATCCTCATGGAAGGGGAAAAATAATATAATCCATTATAAAAAAAATTTCTATATCAAATGCCTAAACTGAATGTCTAACTACCTATTAGTATTTTATTATTATTGTTATTTTTGAGTTGATGTTGTTATTATATTAATAATTGACTAAGACACAATAGCATCATAAGCCTTAAAATATTAGAGAAAAATTAATCAAAAATGTGCAGGACCATTTCAATGAAAGCTAAAAAGTAAAATCAACTAAACAAAAAAATTTGAGAAATTAAGGATATCTAAGTAAATGGAGCAATATACAATATTCATGGATTGAAAGACACTGAATTGTTAAGAGGAGAATTCAATCTAAAATGACTTTTAAATGAACACATTTTCTTTTTTCTTACTTAATAACAATTAGCCAACATATAGTACAGCAATAGTTTCAGATGTAGTGTTCTGTAGATGAACACATTTTCAATCAGATCCCAACAAGACTTTGGAGAAATTGCAAAGTGACATTTATGAAAATGTAAAGATCTTAAAGAAGTAAACAATAATGACTTTAACAAAAGCTGAAAGACTCATGCTAACTTATTTCAAATTTACTGTAAAAATTAGGTGTTTAAAGCATAAAGTATTGTGACAGGAGAGGAAATAGATATAGGAAACAGAATAGAAAGTTGATGAGTAGATTTAATTGGTGTTGAACAAAGGAGCCAAACAATACAATGGAGAAAAGAAAGATTTTTTAACAAATGTTGCTTGAAGAATTTGAAAAATCTATTAAAAATGAATGTTGATCTTTATTTCACACCACATGTAACTAATTCAAATATGTTTATAGTCATAGATCTAAAAGCTGAAACTACAAAGCCTGTAGAAGAAAATATAGGAGAATATTTTTGTGATCTTGGATTAGGCAATGAATGATTCTTACAAGGAACCAAAAGCCAAAAATGATAGTCAAATGATAAATTGAATTTCATCAGAATTAAATATTTCTACTTATTGAGACATACAATATAGAAAACAAAAAGGCAAGAAGACATAAACTTGCTAGAGAAATATAAATTAAAATTATGAGAACAATTTCACACCTACTAGAATGGCTAAAATTAAAGAGATTGACATTACTAGTAGATAAAAAGAATGTGAAACAACTAGAGCTCTCATATTGTTGGTGGGATTGCTCTGAGTGTATCTCAGTAGTATCCCATAATATCCACAAGAGCCTATCACAGTAGATTCATGTTGACATTTTACCAGCTATAATGAAATGTAGAAACCTATCATTTTGCTCTTTTGCCTCACTTGTTAAAAACATGATTGTCTTAAATTTCTTTCCTATGTATATTTAAAACCAAAACAGACAATATTAAATTTTCCTTCACCATCAAACAAAATTTTTAACACTCAGGAGAAGAAGGCAAAAGTATTACATCTGCACCAATTTTGTTCTTTCTGCTGTTTCTTTCTTCCCAATGTTCTAAGAGTCCTTGTATCTTTTCTTTTCTTTTTTTAAGATTTTATTTATTTATTTGACAGAAATAGATCACAAGTAGGCAGAGAGGCAGAGAGAAAGAGAGAGAGAGGGAGAGAGAGAGAGAGCAGAGAACCTGATGCAGGGCTTGATTCCAGGACCCTGAGATCATGATCTGAGTTAGAGGCAGAGGCTTTAACCCACTGAGCCACCCAGGCACCCTCATTTCTCTTCTATTAAGAGAATCTCTTTTAGCCAATTTTTTAGGGTAAGTCTGGTGATAAATTCTCTAGGATTTTCTCTGGATGTAGAATTTTGAGTTGACATTTTCTTTTCTACCAGCTCTTAAAAAATGGAGTCCCACCCCCTCCTGACCTACATGATTTCTGATAAAAGCCTGATATCATTCTAATTGTTTTACATCTATAAATAAGGTGTTACTACACTCTTACTGTTTTCAAGATTTTTCTTTATCCTTAATTTTCAAAGTTGGTTTGCCATATGTCTTGGGGTGTGTGTGTGTGTGTGTGTGTGTGTGTGTGTGTGTGTGTTTCACTCAGTTTTTTAAATCTGTAGGTCTAAGTCTTTTGTCAAATTTGAGAACTTTTCTGCCATTATTTCTTCAAGTTTCTTTTTAGCCCTGAATGCTTCTTTTTAGCTTCCTTCTTTTGCCTTCTAGAATTCTGATGACATAAATATTAAATGGTTTGTATAGTCACCCAGGTCACTGATACTCTTTCCTTTTTCCCTCTCATTTTCTGTCTGTTTTTCAGATTGGATAATTTATACTCTTCTATCTTCAAATTCACTGATTTTTCCTATAATCTCCATTCTGCTGTTAAGTCCATGCATTGAGTTTTTTTTATCTTGCATGTTGTATTTGTTATCTCTAAAATTCCCATTTGACTCTTCCTAGCAGTGAAGAGGAGTGAGACTTTAACACTGCCAGGCAGAGGTGGAAGTGGGGTGGGGGTAGTGGGGTCAGGTGGTGAATTAGAACTAGAAGGACTAAGTTCTGGCTTACTACTTAGCTTTCTCTGACACCACCCTGGCAAGAAGTTAGTGCCTTGTTAGTTCCTGGCAAAAGTGAAAGTCTACACTTCTGACTAAGTCTTTGTTCTTAAGGATGGGACACAGTTTTACTGTGTTTCCTGTGGTATTAGTTGATGTAGAAGAGTTAATATTTAACAATATTATCTTGTTATGTTGCATTTTTTTCCCTACTCTTTTGGCTAAAGATAAGACTCCCCCCCCCCCCCCATCTGTACCTATTGGCATTTTGGGATCCTGGTTTCTTTCACTTCTAAATCCTGGGTATATGAGGCAAAAAGGAACCCTAGGACTTTACAGCCTTGATGTTCCTTGGGTCCCCTGGTCTCTAGCTAGTTTGCCTTTTTCTCTCTACATTTTCAGATTATCCTTATGTTTGCTTTACTGTATGAATTTTTTAAATTTATTTGAGGGAGAAAGAGAGACTGAGCATTTGAGCAGGGGAAGGGGCAGAGGAAGAGACAGAGAGTCTCAAATGAGCTCCATGCTAAGTGCGGAGCCCTATGTGGGGCTCAATCTCACTACCCCAAGATCACCACCTAAGCCAAAATCAAGAGTCAGATGCTTAACCAACTGAGCCACCAAGGATCCTCATCTTTATGTTTGTTTTATATGCAATGTCAAGGAATTTAGATATAATTAGAGAGGGGAATAGGGAAAAGTATATCTATTCCATCTTCTCAGAAATGGAATCTCATGTCCCCTCTTTTAGGAGTAGGATTTGTAGAGATTGCCTTTATCCTCTTGAAAGCCTGCTAGCTCAAGATACTGTAAGTTTTAGCTGGAAATTTGGAGTTTTGTGTTTTTGTTTTTGTAGAAGTCTTTCCAGAGTTATTTGCACTACTAGCATGCAATGATATGAAATACTAAAATATATTTTTATTATTTTTAGAAGTTTAGAAAATTGAAATTTCTGGCAGGCAAATCTGGACAAGATTAGTTATTGAGATTTATGTCTTATTTTTAAAGAATGTGTCTATATAGATTTATATGAGAATCGTAAATCAATGATTTAGAAATATCATCAACCAATGAAATCTAAAGTCATCAGCCATGTACCATTTTTTTGGATATAGATTCAGGCTACTTTGAAAAGTAGTACTAGTTTGAATACATGGGCATTGGTATATTTTTGGGAAATTGTTTTATAATCATTTTTCTATTTCTAGAGTAATTTCACAATGGCAGGCATTGTACATCTAGTGGATTATAATAAATTAAAACATAAATTAACCAATTAAAATATGGAATATAATTAGGGCCTTTGGTTGGGTTAAAGATAGTTTTCTCATTGGTTTATTTAAATTATCTTTCAAAAAATTAAGATTCACATACTCTCATGTAATTACTTTTCTCATAATTCTTTCTCTGCTATACTCATAAAAGTAAAAATCAGATATTGCTACCATGCCTCAAATCCCTGTCTTTCTTTTTAAGCATCAGAAATGTAGGTACTAGTTTCACAGCATTTCTATTACACGTATTTCCAAACTAATCTCTGCCTCCTCTTTTATAACACTGTATATTCTCTTTACTGTCTATTGTGTCTCCTTTCCCCTACTTCACATACTGTATTCCATTCATCATACTCCTAGAACTCACTAAAACCACCATCTTACAAACAACTTCAACTTCCTTGTTCCTTAATCTTTCTGTTACACCGACTGGCAAAGTTCAACCCTCAATCAATCCAAGTGTCCATCCTGACTACTACATTCAGGTTGCTGAATGCTCTTGGGGAAAATCACTCAGATGTATGGATTTGTGTCAGTACACATTCATTGTCTGCAACTTCAGCTAGAGATTGTAAGCTATTTGAAATATGTATTATATTTATTTGTGCTCAGTTCCTAACCCAATGTATTATACATTCTAGGACATAAGAAATACCACCTGACAGATTGGATTTGTTCTGCCAAATCTTATTTATCCAAAGGAACTGTATTGTAAACTCAGCACTTTCCATGTTCCTCAATTGTGAATTTATTTTAAAAACATTTTTATTATTGCATCTACTCTATTAGAGAAAATTTTAATGTAAATGACCTTTGAATAATACCAATAATTGGTTTTGGTTGTCCTCACTTTTCTTATCACTTTCACTTCTCTCGGTGCCTCTGTCAATCAAGAAATTCACAAGGCAGTTCCAGACTTGCTGGCATTTTGGTCCCCTGACTTGTAGCACATTATACCTCTAATTAAGTCTCTGTGTTATTTTAGTATTTTCCTTGTTTGGCTCAATGTCTCTCTTCCTTTCAGGTTAAATGTTGTAAACAGAAAGCAAGTATAATAGCTGCCCAATCAAATTATAGAAGGAATGCTGAAAAGGTCAAAACAGCAAAACACACTATGGTAATTTATGTAATGTAGAATGTATTAAAATTTTGGCCTTCATTTGCCTCAAAAAAAAATGTAATGGCAGGATAGATATGGCATAGGCTATTTAGAATGAAGTCTTATCTCCCAACAAACAGGGATTTACTCTCCTTTGTTTGTTCCCTTGCTCTGGGAACATCCTTCCCCTGGTCAAAGGGAGAGTCACTCCTGTGCCCACTGGCAACCTCTCTTTAGTTCTCTCCTCTTCATTTGTCCTTAAGAAGGGGAAGGAGCAAGCTAAATCCTCCTTGTCTTGTGAACCCTTATAGACCTCATGGTCTTTCCTCTGCATGCATTTCATTCTTTTACAAGCATCGCTTATGAGGCTGACGAAAAGCTTCCTTATTTAGTCTCTAGTGATATATGATATATTGGCTTTGGCATGAACCATTTAAACGAAAACTAATACTTACAAATAGAAGCAGAAAGGGTCAGAGTATTACCATTGCCTACTAAAGTGACTTGAATTTGGAATGAAGTGATGAGAGGCAGTCTAGTTATTCCTATTGGGTAGTAGCTTTTGAGCACATATATAATAAATACTTTATTAGGAGCCATGGTAATGTACACTAAAATAATAAAAGTCATGTATTTTCTTCATTCTCCTCATTCATTTGATACTGTATTCACAAGGACAAGGATAGAGCATAACTTCCTTATTTGAGAAAAACTTCCATATTGATGGAAAGCTTGACTCAGGTGGAAGGCATGCATAGGGACATCTAATATATTTGCTTTGGTGTGGCTAGCTAAATTCTAGAAATATAAATTTATATTAACTAAATGAAATACCTTATCATTGTTGATGATTGGGTTCCTCGGGAAGCTGACTCTGAGATGGAGTTTAGTGCTCAGAGTGTTTGTTGAGGAGCGTCCTCAGGATCAATACCTGTGGAGGCAGGGAAGGGAAAACGGAGGGCAGAGAGAGAAGCCATGCTTCAACCCAGCTTTGCCTGAGCTCATGAATGGTTTTAAAAATTGAATAAGCTTTCCATGTTGACTTCAGTTTTGGTGAAGGACCCACACTCTATCTCCCCACATAGACTAGTCATTGTATATAGCTTATCCTGGATGGGACTTGTCCTTAGATAAAATAACTCGTTGCAAGAGGCAATATTTGAAAAACCAGAGAGCTGAAATACATCTGCTGAAATACTCTAAAAAGTCCTCTTTACAAGTCCCTCATTGGCAAGTAATCTGTCTGGAGGGTTCTCTGCAGGAAACTGTGGCTAAGAGAAAAATGGAATATGGATAGTAGATGTAATCTGTGTAACATTTGACTGTATTGCTCAAAAAGAAGTCTCCTGCCCCAGTGAGCTGTTCCTATTTGTATGAGGTGAAACATAGCTTGAAAAGAACTTCTTTCAGACATCGTAGTTGAAATCGGTTCTGTAGGGGAAGAAAGGGCAACAAATGGAAAGAACTTAGATTTCCTTAAAAAAGGACTTCGCAGAGGCATGATGATTTTCAGTCCGAATCACTCCCAGACTGCACGTGTGAGAGCAATAACTCCTATTCAAACTAATGTATTCTGTGGTTTATTTGTAATCAACTTTGTCCTTCAAAATACAATAAGGATATCTGGAAGTGAGATGCTCTTAAACGAAAACCAAATCATGTGACAAGGCATTGCTATAAGAACGTGAAAAGGAATGGCATGAGTGTTCTGACTGGAAAGATAACAACTTATATTGGGACAGAAAAAAACTTGTAAAGCTATCACCTGTGATAATTTCAATGGCAGACCATATGCTTACAAGTCTGTAGCTTTACTGGAATTTGTTTAAAAAATTTCAGATGACTGATCTGTTCGGCTGCTCTTTGTTGTTTTAGCAAAATTACTGGTAAAGAGAGCTGAGATCAGACAAGAAATGATAAGTTCTGCAATTCCACATAGGAGAAAATATAGCACTGCTAAGAGAGGCAATCTCTGCCTACAATCAGCAATCATATTGACTGAGCAGGCATTATTTTGGGCCCTAAAAATATTAAAATACCAACTGCTTTTTTATCCTAAATTGCAAAAGATGAGATTGTCACTTGCAACCTATCTCCACAGTCTCTAAATTAAACTTTTTAGGCAGAATAGGGAGCCAGTCTGTGGTAAAACTCAGAAGGTTTTGCCTTATCATCCAATTGCATTGTTTTAAGATATCTTCCATTTAGATGCCTTCATATCACTGGAGAGTGGGAGTCTAGCCTGGAACTAGTAAATAGAAGAATTGGTAGACTTGAGGTCTATCTCTAGAAGACATCTTTGGGAATGACTACTTAACAACAACAACAACAACAATGACAACTGACTAGAATAAAATAAGATGACAATCTCATGTTTTTTTGAGAGAATTTTATTGTTAATGAAACCAAACCAGATGTCTGGATTACCAAAGCCAGTTACTTGCATATGGTGGGCTGATATACCATACTTACATTTTGGGTGACAGATAGTCATATAAATTGTTCATTTATAGATTATCAGGTTTAAAGAGTCATATTTAAGCTTAATGGTGACCACTAGAATTCACTAAGACATCCTAAGGTGAGCCAGATGCAATAAATCGTAGAATGAACTGCATATGGGAATAAAGAAGGACCCATGCCTTTGGATCCATTTATTCACTGCTGCTCCAAATCCATTCTTCCATTACAATAGATTTTTGCTGAGCACATGACTGTTGAGACATTTTCCAACCTCCCTTGCAGTTAGTTATGACATTTTTCCTTCAGTAGAATGTGAGAATGAATGAACATCCAACTCACTTGTTAAATGAAATTTATTTGAATTGCCTTTTCTCTCTCCAGAGGCTACAGTGTAGAAGAGCATTGACTTACATTCAACAATGCAGAAGAATATAACACATTGGCGATGGCAAAGCAAAAATGTGAAATGAAACTGGAACCCTGTTTGCTTCCTGGAGCAGAATCATCTGAACCTGCCACTGATCTCTAGACTGTGATGAGAGAGAAACTATATATACTCTCTTCATTTATATCACTGTATTTTGAATTTTGCCATTTGATTTTTTTTTTTTTTAGCTGAGTCTGTACTGCAATTAAGGTATTAGTAGTTTAATTTTTGTACAAATGTTATTATTTGTCTTTTATTTTTTCAGATACTAAGAGGTTTTATACCGGACATCCTTTGTCATGATTTTTATTAGAACAAAACAACAACGGAGAGCTTTGTTCAGAGATTTGTTTTCTCTCAATGTGACAAAAAAATTCCAAATAATATGGTAGTTTTCAATGAAATGTGTTAGACATAGTTGACATATACAAACATTATCAGAAGAAAAAGGAAATCAGTTTTATAGAAGTTTTAAACTTCAGAATGACTTTGCTGCAGCTGCTAAACTCTGTTCTAAGTGATTTTGGAATATCGATAAATACAATCAACAATCAAATCCTCTATCTCACTTATTGGATACACTCTTGTGTCCTTAAAAATTGAGGCTATATCTATGCCATGTGACTACTTCACTTTTTTTTTTTTTAAATGAAAAGGAAAACTCTTAAATGACATTGTGAGCTTTAAGAAGTTCAAAATCTCTTCATTGAAATAGAAGATTTAAATTCCATGAAAGCAGTTGGTTAGATCTGATCTTTGTTGTGCTTTCAATTCATAACTCCCCACCAGCCCACCTATTGTCTGAGACACACTGACAGGTGATCCATGTACCCAAACATATCCCAAATGTTCTTTGCAAGTAGAATTGGTGAATAAGTACATATATGGCTCCCTCTTCAGCAGCCGGTGATTAAACTTCCATACTAGCCTCTTTCTCTGCATGTGGTAATTTACTGAAAGACTTGGAATGCTATTCACGTGGTTCCTTCTTCCCCATTTTGGTGCTTTTTTCCCCCACGGATATTACACCTGTATATCATATTGACCAACATGTAGAAAGTACAGGAGGTGAATGGATTATTAAGTCAGACTGGGCCAGCTATTAATACAACCCAAACACCGTCCAATTCTGGTTTATAAACTGGATGGTAAAATGACACTACCAAAATTTTCATTATTAAAGCTGTGCCTTCAGAAACACTAAAAAATGAATAAGAAAGGTTTTTATTTTTACCTTCTTTGCACTAAACTCAGGATCCTAAGGATCATTGAATTCCATTTGTTTCTGGTGAACCAATTTCAATTTTTTAAGGAAGATTTTATTTATATTTTTGAGATAGCAAGTGAGAGAACAAGAGCAGGGGGAGGGACCAAGGGAGAGGGAGACGCAAGCTCCCTGCAGAGTAAGGAGCCCAATGTGGTGCTCGATCAGATCATGACCCGAGCCTAAGACAGGTGCTTAACTAACTGAGCCACCCAGGCTCTCTCAAATTTCAGTTTTTAATCTATTTTTATTAACAGAATTTTGGAAGTTGGTTTTAAGCTAATTACTTTTGGATAAATATAGATCTTTAATTCTGTCAAGTGTATGTTGACTCAATTCAATCCTTTTCTCTCAGCTCAGGATGATATCATCAATATTACCTTTTCATAGGATAAAATGATCATTATTAAAAGTATAAATAGATGTCAATTATATAAGAAATGTTATCTAAAGTTGAAAATATAGAGACTGAATTTGCATGTGTTCAATTTCTATTGGCTTTCTTTTTCTAGCCTGTCAGAATTTAACCTACAATTTACACAAAAAATATCAACAATATATTGCTTATAAAATATTCATGCATAACTTATCCTATCCCTTTAGCTATTTCAACTTGCTTTATTTATTCATTTCAATTTACTGAAAAATATTAGTAGTGTTTCACATATAATTATGTGATGTCATCAATTCAAATAGTATCACAAAAATCAGATTTTGTTAGAAAATGACATTTTAGCAATTCTAATTTCTTAGTTCTTTCCTGAAAATGTTTATCTCTTTAACACACATACACATTACCTCAGACTCCCAGAATTGTGGGACGACTTTTTCATTTGAAGTAGATAGGTAATTTATCAAAACATACATTTGAACAATTTGAAAATAATAAAACAATACTTTAAAAGATTTCTGCATAATTCTTCCATTTTTCTTGTATGAGTATCTGATTAATGCAGAGAGATAGGTTGTATCATACATATGTAAATATCTCTGCTTATTGGGGCACCTGGTTGGCTCACTCAGTAGAACACATGACTCTTGATCTTGGGGTTGTGAGTTCAATCCCCAAATTGGGTATAGAGATTACTTAAAAATCCAATCTTTAAGAAAAAGAAATCTCAACCTGTTTCACTATTATTTTACTTGAAATAACTTGTGTTCTCTTAAATTTTCATCTCTTGCTCCTCTTTTTTCACTAGTTCAACCTCTTATGTTCTTTTTATCCACTGTCAGAATTGCTTTCTTATTAACTATATTTAATGTGCTATTAAAGCTAACCTCTCCTGCAGTAAAGACATATTTATAATCTCAGTAGGAACCACATTCATGCAAGTATCTCACAAGATTATTTTATGAGAAGCAGGTTTCTGTTTCAGGCAGGCCTTGACATGGAGACAGCAAGGCTATATTAGAACATCTTTATTTGTCACTTACTTCATTGCATGCCAAACATATAGAGCTTTAGGAATTTTTGAGTTGTGGCATCATTTGGTACGTGAAAGTAATAAGCTTGGGATTCATACAGCACACATCCTGTGATGTACTTCTGCTATGCAAGTCTCTCCACACAGAGTTATCTTAAAGTGGCTCATTATTTAGAGCCTGTGTAAGAAAAGTATTTCCTCTGGACAAGGAAAAAAGTCCCCTTCAGAGGAAAAATTGTATAATGCCTCCCAGGTGTGTAAGAAAGGTGAAAAACTACAGCTCATCTGATGTACTGTTCATGACTTAGTGGGCTTATTAGTTCTCCGAAAGAACACTCATCTGCCCCGCATTTCCGTGGTTTAATTTAATGGACGGATTCTCCAATAAAGGTAGATGGAAATAAATGCATTAGACAGCTCATGCAAGGAGCAAAAGGAAAAGGATTTAACCATCGGGGTTTTTATATCTTTGAAATGATATGTTGTTTCAAACAATCTCAATTTCTCTAGCTTAAGTTTATTATTCTTTTATCTGATTCTTACTGCCATCTGGTTCATGTGCAAGTGCAAATCATAAGCAAGAAAAAGCAGAGCTAATTTTCTGTGTCAGCTTAACAAACAAAAGCTGTGCGATATGGATAGCTATCATTAAAAGTATCTATCATGAAATATTGATCTGAAATAGGTTACTTTTTCAATGTTTAGATATGTGATGGTAATTAGGATTATTTGAAAAAGAATGAGTGTCGCTTGTGTAATATGGGAGGCTGTATTGATTTTGTAAAATGACTTTGTAAAGCAACAAATATTTTCTATGCATTTCTTATGAATTAGTATTTTGAATTCTTTCATAGCATAGATTTTATTAACTGAAGTATAATAATTAATAAATGACCTGAAGTTTCTCTTGCATATGAATGGTTTTACATTAATCCCTTTGAATAGTATAAAATGTAAGTTATGGTTTCAGTGGGAATTTTTAAATGAATAGAGAAAATATGATCGAAGGGAGAAAAAGAGAGGCATCTTTCTGATTGTCAACTAACTTACTGTTGATATTTTATGTCTCAGAGGTGGGTTAAAATTCCCTATTTCATCATGTTCCTTGTTTAGAGGAACAAAAATATTTTCTTCTACCATAAATGAAACTATTAATTATAATAAGATAATACTGATATAAATCTTTAAATTGTTAGGAATGATACACTGTTTAATGAAATATAAAACATCTGTTCAAAAAGGCTTTAACCTCTTACACTGTTTATTTTGCTTCTGTGCATTAAAAGTAGTGGACAATTACAAAGGCACTTAATCAAATAGGATTTTTATATTTTACCAAAAAGTTATAGGTCCATATATAATGTCTACATACAGAAATGGTTCCCTTTGGAGTCAGGTAAATCTCTTCATAGATGGAACAATCTACTCTTCCCAGTGTAGAATTATGTGAAGCTAATTCTCTATTGGCATTAAAGTTAGGTTTGTTTACTCAAAGAATGAAAAATTACCCCAAGAGACTTCTGTTTTTTTAGACTTCCTTGGGTATTAACTCCTGTTCTTAAGACCCATATGCCTCAATTTCATCCTACTGACCTTATGTACTAAAAACTCTTAAAGTCACTCAAAAATAGTATTTCCTTCAGTCATTTAAGATATAAAACGTATTATGGTAATCACCCTGTACGGTGGCCCTCAATAACCATTACTTTTTGGTATTCATGCTCTGGTGTAATCCATTCTTCTTGACTGCCGTCAGGATTTGAAGACTCTTCTAAGGAGCACAATATGGCTGAAGTTATGTGATGTCACTTCCAAGATTAGGTTATAAAATAGCCTCTGGTTTTTCTCTTGGTACTGTCTCTTGCTCTGTCTTGGATCACTAATCCAAGGGGAAGCCAGCTGCCTTGTCTGGAAGCAACTCAATAGAGAGAAACCATGTTCTGACAGCAATCACATGAACCTTAAGAGGAGGCTGCAGCCACTCAATCTAGCAATACTTCAGTGTAGTAAGACTCTAAGCTAGAAGATCACACTAGACCATGGCCAAAATCCTGACCAGCAAAAACTGTGAAATAATGAAATGTTGGTTACTTAGCAGCTATATTTGAAGTAAACTGTTATATGATGATATATAACTAATACAGAGGTTCTAGTAAGTTTTGTACATTTTTCTCTTATTTCTGTGTAGACTCAGAGCTCATTTTTCATGCCTTATTTATCTGGAACTAAGCCACTTTGCATGTGGATTAACTGTATACCTGGGTAATGATATTACAAAGGTAAATTCTTAAGCCAAATTCTCAGATCAGATTAGCTACTTTCTTTTATCTGAACCTTGTTGAATTTATAAAAGCTAGAAAAATATAACTGAGCATAAACCAATGTAAATCATTTAGAAAAGTTATTGCTATGAGACAACTAGATAATACTTTTTCTGTGAAGAAGGGAAAAAGTAAGAAAAAACAACAACAAAAACAAAACGCACACACACAAAAAACAACTATGCTAATGCCAGATAATTATTTCAGAATAACTCAAATCAGTTCTAAAATTTACCCTTATGTGTTTTCATGTACGAATTAGTGATCTCACTTATTCAGTGTTTCCTTTAACCAGGAGATTTTATGCTTTACTGTTCTCTATTGTTCTAGGCCTACAACTTAACACTTATACCTAAATTATATAATTTAATATGCCCTTGACATATGATCATTCTCAAATGATTGTTTTAAAATGAAAAATCAGCTGAGAAAAAGTTAATAAATAATAATTCATTTTACTTGAAAATATACAAAAATTAAGGTAAGAAATGCAAAAAAAAAAAAAACTTGTTTGGCAGAGTAGATAAAATGCTGTATGTGGATAAGCTAAAAGAGAAGGTCATATGTCTATTAATACACTAGATACAGCAATTTTTTATTTGAAAGACAGAAATGACAACTCTTTACAAAATCTGCTACTAAGATAACACACTAAATGGAGGAAAATGTATTGAGTTTAATGATGAAGCATGACCTCTATGAGCTTAACGGACAAAGCTGAACCCTGACATTAAGCTCCAAACCATTTGAATGTGTAAAACATGGTCTTCATATCTAATATTGAATGAAATTTGGACTGCCCACAAATACCCTACACTACTTCCTGAGCTTTTTCATCAACAGCTTGCTAGATTGCATCCAGTTCACCATCTGGAAGTGTCACTTGCTACAAAATAAACCTGCTCCCTGGATGACAGCAGGATACCTAAGCATCTGCTGTTTAATAAGCTACAGCAGAACATCCACCATCAGTACAGGAAGGGGCAATATTTCAAGGAAATGATGGAATCATCTAATATTAGCCCTTGGATGTGCCTTAGGGAATTATCTAATCCATCATTTTTAAGGTGTGTTCCATGAGATACGAGAACAGCGGGATGATGGGAAGGATCTCATGTTTAAAAAAATAATAAAAACAATAAAAAGTCCTTGAACCCCAATTAAGTATAGAGAATTCTGTGTTAAGGAAGACACATCAGAGCTGATAATAAATGATAATGTTTTGACTTAGTAGTCTTAATGAGGAAATAAGACATGCAAATAAATAGATGAGGAAATAAGGCATGACATAGAAAACAAAACAGCAAAAAAGCAGATGCTCAAGTAGGGGCTGGAGTAAGTGCAGCAGAGTCTGGAAATCTGCCTGCATACAGTAACAGGGCACAAAGGAAGGAACATTACAGTTTTTTGTTAGTCCTTTAATATCTATTTCACATTTGATAATTCTGCTTTTTTTTTTTTGTAAAGGAAGATAATTGCTACTTCTTTTCTACTTTCCCAATTTCTTTTTCCCCTTAATTTGACTCTCAGATAAAATGTCAATTTTGGACAGATGTTGGAATGAGTCCTAGACCCAGGTCTCAAGTTCTGGGAAAATTAGGAATCAGGCTGATATTTATAAACGTTCAACTACAAGCCTGGTTCCCTAAGTTGAAAATTGGTATGATTTACCAGTTCGGGGTTACTAGCCATATTCTTTTGTTGTTGCTTCTTCTTAAATTATGAGGTAGTTCAAGCATACAGAAAGACACAAAAAAACACATAATGAATCCTTATATGCTTACCATATAATCGAATATACCCTACCCTTTCGCCATATATAATTCACATTTCTTTTTAAGAAATAGAACACTAGGGCACCTGGGTGGCTCAGTCAGTTAAGTCTTTGCCTTTCAGCTCAGGTCATGATCCAGTGTCCTGCGATTGAGTCCCGCATCAGGCCCCTTGCTCAGTAAGGAGACTTTTTCTTTCGCATCTGCCTCTTCCCTCTGCTTGTGATCTCTCTCTCTCTCTCAAAGTAAATAAATAAAATCTTTAAAAAAAATAGGACACTAAATATAGAATTTAAATCCTGTTTGTAATTTTTCCTTATTCTGCTTTTCTTCCGAAAGAATGCAGGGATAAAGTTCACGATCTTTATGTTCAGGTTAATACAAAAGAACCAAAACCTTGTTGACTCCTTCCCCAAACTCCTCCCATCTTCTATAATTCTGATTCCTTCATTAGTCAGGTGCCCAAGAAATTCCTCTCTTTGGCTCAAACCAAGCATTTTAGTTTATACTGTTGCTCTTCTCCACAACCTGAGCTTGAAAATTCTACTTTTCCTGTGTAATTTCAAGACTGTGATTTGCTCAGCAATGATCATTATTTTTCTAGGAGGGACTCTAATGCCATGTTTTTGATTAATACATTTGAGAAGCTCACTATAAGACTATGAGTATCTTTTGATTCCTAAAAAGCATCAACACTTAGGATTCTCAGAGAGAAAAAGAGAGGTGCAAATTTGTGCCTTCTGAAAGAACATAAATGTCAATAGAGTCTCAACAGAGCATGGTTAGACAAGCAGAAGTTCCATAAAAAAATAGTCTATGAAAAAAAAATAGTCTATGAATTCTATATATTTAAAGATTCAACTTTAAGTCAAGGCAGACTCAGAGGAAGAATTGTTTTCAGTGGATGCACATATAAGGATGATTTCTGCATTACTTAAAGTTTCTGTTTTGATGGCTGGAGGAAGAAACACTGCTAATCTCTGATTACCTATAGTCAGCTAAGGGATTGGTACTGAAGGTGGTGAGACTGCACAGAGGTGCTGCCCATCTCCTAGGAGATGGATCCTCCACAGCTTTATAATAAGAAAGAAATGAAGAGCATTGCAATGTACCGAGGACAACAGTTAAAGGGAAATTTTCACTAATGAGAAATTGATTTAAAAAGCAGCAGAGAGCCCGTTAAACTGGTGGGCTGAGCACATGCTTTTATTTCCATGTTCTGTGGAAACTCTGGCAATATGACAACTAAAGATTTTTAAAAGTCATAAACACATAAGCTACCAGGAAAGAGAGTTAAGAAGATAATAGAGTTGGGGGAAATTGGAAGGGGAGGTGAACCATGAGAGACTATGGACTCTGAAAAACAATCTGAGGGTTTTGAAGGGACGGGGGGTGGGAGGTTGGGGTACCAGGTGGTGGGTATTATAGAGGGCACAGATTGCATGGAGCACGGGGTGTGGTGCAAAAATAATGAATACTGTTATGCTGGAAATTAAAAAAAATAAAATAAAACTAGATTCTAACAAAAAAAAAAAAAAAAAAAGAAGATAATAGATGTCAACTGAAGTTTTGAACCTGGAATGTGGCTAAAGCTCAGGAGAACTGAGAAAACGGACACCAGAGCTTTCAGGAGGAGAGTCAAGATGTGGTTTTCGCCAGGTAAAGGCTCAGGAATGGGAGTAGGTTATAACAAAGGGCTGCTGTGTGGTTCAAACTCAGACCATTGTTTGAGAGTCAGGAAACATCTGTGAGAACTCTGTAAATTCCCTCTCCGGAGATGCTGGGACGCAAAAACAAGGCTAAGTGGAAGTCTACATATGAACAGGGGACTCCCTAGCCTCTTCCTTGACCTTGCTTCCATACTGGAGGCAGTTATTTTTTGGTGGGTAATTTCTCTTTGAGGATTGAAAAGCTAGAAACTCAGGAGGAAAGACCAGCACGTGCTCAACTAGGCTGATGGACGCTTGCCTGATCATTATAGGGTAATGATCACCTGTTAGCGAACCTCCAAGCATAGAATTATTTGTGGTTCAGTCTTAAATAGGAACTGAGAGTCAAGGGATGTGAAATATTTGTGGAGAACTGTTAATTTGAGAAGTGGAGACAGGCACAAATGAAATGCCCAAAATGGCAGTCATGTAGCAGGGGCATAAAGGAAATGACTCATAGGAGGATTTCAATGAAACTTTCTCCACGAAAAAAAAAGTAAAGAAAAGGAAAGGAAAGGAACAGAAATTTTGATGTGTTTGACTGTATTAAAGGAGATATTTATTGCTTTGGGAGAGTTTGGGGATGAATCAAGGAAAAGTATAAAAAATCCTCACTCATGAAAAATAACCATACAATTAATTATGAAGGAAAAAGGAATTATATAAGAAAGAAAATATAATACTAATAAGTAACATAGCTCAGCTATAAATAATAATCAACAATTAAAGGATAATGCCAATGGCCATTATTTTTGTTATACTTAGATTGAAAGGATGGGTTTTATTGTGGGGTTTGAATTTAAGAGAGATAAAACACCAAACACCTATAGATAGAATTTAATGGATAATAATACCTAAAAAAATTCTTAAGGTATTAGGTAAATAGTATCTAAGACTAAAAAAAATAAGAAATGCAAACAAAAAGTAAATATGAAATTGCTACCTCTCAGGGAACAGGCATGACATAAGGAATGTGAACTACAAATTTGTTTTTTTATAACAGGTTTACTAGATCTCTGTTATTAAGCCTATGGGATATTTACTACTTTGATAAGAAGAAAACATTTTTACAAAAATAGGAAAAAGAAGAAGCAAAGGCCAGGGCTGTGCAGGGTAGTACAGGGTAGTCTTTGGTAGAAGAATCATATGCCAGGGAAAGCAAGAGGCTCCTACAGCTTCACAAGGTATAAAAACAGGATTATAAGATTGCTGAAGATTATAGCTATTTTTCAGGGTACTTAGGAAAAAACAGATTTTGGAAGTTATTATTATAGAGAGGATGGAGAGAGAGAGCTGGGAGAGATGACAAGGTTCTCATGGACAAGAAATACCAGCCTGGACTATAACACTAGACATTTGATCAGTGTACTTGTGTCCTCACAAAGAACTGCTGGCATAGCTGCCCATATATTTTGCATCAGTTGAACTTTGGGTTTTACAGATTGGAAATACAGATTGTGAATGCTGATGCTTATCTCAGTTGCCTCATGCCTGGGTACTTGTTTTTGATGATAATGGGAAATTGGGCAACAGCAAGTACTAAATACTCAGCTTTAAAGAAACATTCTTGCTAAGATAAAACAGTATGATACACAAAGTAGACAAACAAAGGGTGATGTTCTGTTCTTTCCTGATGGAAAACCAACTGAATCGTTTGTTCTTAGTCACACTTGCCTTGATGCTCCAATAATGTTTTATTTAAGAGTTAATGGTTACTAATATTAAACCTCTATTGCAGATTATTTGAAGTAGTGTTGGATGGGCCCAAATAGTTATCATTGCAAAAATGTGGATTCTTTCACAACTAAATATTTTATGTGTTTATAAGATACAAAGTTTAAAAGTGTTCCTTTTCAGATACATAAATAACCAGATAGAATGGATACAATCTAAGGACGATGTTTAATTATCCAATGCCTAGAGTAGGAAAACCAACTTAGTGTATATATTTCTCAAAAGGTACATATTTTAGCAGATATGCTCAACTTTCCAACAGAATTATCTTCAAGTACGGTACTGAAAGAGTTAAACCAGGAACTCTCAAATTCAATATTCTACAGGCTGTGAGGGTTGCCTTCAGAATCATAGGACCACCCCTATCAATTGATAACTCTAGTGGAAATTCATTATTCTTTAATAAATTAAAACTTAATTTCTAAAGATTGCCAATATGAAGAGCAATGGTTGAAGTCATACTCCTGACTCCTTTCACCTTTATTCTCCTGACAAGCTTTCACTAATTTTTCTAACATTAGAATGACCCCAGTGAGTTGTGGGTCCTAAATCCTCGAAGCAATGATGAGATCTAGCTGGATTTCACTGTCATATTTTCATGAAGCCAATACATCATCAGGTTATAAGACACACAGTCCTTTTTTGAATAATGTACTATGTTAAAGACAAAACTTTGGGGGAGCCTGGTTTGCTCAGTCATTAAGTGTCTGCCTTCAGCTCAGGTCATGATCTCAGGATCCTGGGATCAAGCCACATCGGGCTTCCTGCTTAGTGGGAAACCTGCTTCTCTCTCTCCCATTCCCCCTGCTGTGTTCCTGCTCTCGCAGTCTCTCTCTCTCTCTCTCTCAAATAAATAAATAAAATCTTAAAAGAAAAAAGACAGAACTTTTAATGAATCAAAAATAAATAATGCTATCCTTTCAGAGTCCTATTTTTCCTCTTAAATGGCACAATTAAAATTAAGTCAGTTCCAGGGTACAAAGATTTTTTGTGAATCACCTCAGACAACTGACAATCATTATAGAAATGTGACATTTTGGGGCGCCTGGGTGGCTCAGTGGGTTAAAGCCTCTGTCTTCGGCTCAGGTCATGATCCCAGGGTCCTGGGATTGAGCCCCACATCGGGCTCTCTGCTCAGCGGGGAGTCTGCTTCCCCCTTCTCTTTCTGCCTGCCTCTCTGCCTACTTGTGATCTCTCTCTCTCTCTCTGTCAAATAAATAGAAAATCTTAAAAAAAATCATTAAAAAAAAGAAATGTGACATTTCTACTAATAATAAAATGTGTAAGCCTCATTATATATGTAACCTTAATCTTTAATACATGATTTCTAATAATATAAAACAATAGCATGAGTCTGTCTGCATTTCCTATTTGACTAAATTCTTGTTTTGTTTTTTAATTATAAATAATTTAAATATCATTGAAATTTTTTAAAAGATTTTTATTTATTTATTTGTTAGACAGAGAGAGATCACAAGTAGGCAGAGAGGCAGGCAGAGAGAGAGGAGGAAGCAGGCTCCCCACTGAACAGAGAGCCCAATGTGGGGCTTGATCCCAGGACCCTGGGATCATGACCTGAGCTGAAGGCAGAAGCTTAACCCCTGAGCCACCCAAGTGCCCAATATATCGTTGAAAATTAAATAGCCCTTCTCTTAAGTCTGCCAAAATACATTTTTTTTAATAGCTGTTGGCATCTGTGTCACAGTTCTTCATATGTATGAATCTATTCCCTGTGAAGTCCAGATTTTGAAAAGATTTATTCTATACTGAGAAATTTGGCAATTTCTACCAACTTTGATTACATTGCCTGGTGTGTGACAGGCAATTTTCTGTGTATGATTCCCCCCCTGCCCCCCGCCCCATGCTGGATTGTTATGCTATCATTTTAAAGACATTTTTAGGGATCTGAATGTAAGTTAAAACTCAAGCCTCTGTTGTGTTGTACAGGCAAATAAACAACATGTTGACAAAAACAGAACAAAACAACAATAACAACAACAAAAATGAACAGATAAAATCTATTACTAGGTTTGCATCTGGGCAGACAGTTAAACTGCTGGTAAATCTCAATCTCTGAGTCTGTCATCTGACATATTTCTCAGTTATAAGTCACATACAAATGCCAGAAATTACAGTTTAGAATGTGGGGGGAAAGTGGCTTTAAAAGTAATGCTTGGTTGTAAGGAGAGAAAATTAACACAGATAGTCTTGTTCTATTAGGTGTTTTAACTTCACTGACAAATCAAGAAAAACCTATGTAGGAATTGTTTAAAGGGCCGTCCATTTTGGAGTGAATACTGGTCTTGAAGACACATTTGCATGGCGAGGATAAGAAATTTGTTTGTGTCTGGTGATTTTGAGGGGTGTTATGGTGATTAAATTTGAGTAGCAGAGAGACCCTTAAAAGTCCAGGCTACCCCTTAAAACTGCCATAAATACCCCACAAGTTTTCAGTTAACTCATCTTTATCTTAAAACCCACTACTTGTCTTCATTCCTTCAGCTTTGTCTTCATGAGACTGGGACCACATTTATCTTCCCATAGGAAAGTATACTCAAACCTGTTTAGAATCTCTATTTTTTCCCCAGCTTTATTGAGATATAATTTACATATAATATTGTGAGAGTTTAAGGTATACAATGTAATGATTTGATGCAGTCATATATTGTGAAATAATTATCATAGTAGAGTTTTTAATATCTCCATCACTCATTTAATTAATATTTCTTTTTTGTGGTGAATACATTTAAGATCTACACTCTTAGCAACTCAAGTATACAATATACTATTGTTAACTATAATCATCATGCTGCACATTAGATCCCTAGAATTTACTCATCTTTCAACTAGAAGTTTATATGCTTTGACCCACATCTTCCTAGTTCCCCACCCACCAACCCCGAAAAGCCACCTCTGTACTGTTTCTGTGAGTTCAGCTCTTTTAGATCCCACGTATAAGTGAATATCATACAATATCTGACATTTTCTGGCTTATTTTACCTAACCTAATGCCCTTAAAGTCCATCCATGTCATCACAAATGGCAGGATTTCCTTCTTTCCCATTGCTAAACAATATTCCATGTTATATACCCTCCACATCTTCTTATCCATTCATCCACTGACAAGCACTTGGATTGTTTTCATAGCTTGGCTATTGTGAATAATGCTGCAAAGGAAATCCTTTCCTTTGGCTATAGGCTTAGAAGTGAGGTTGCTGGATCACATGGTAGTTCTAGTTTTACTTTTTTCAGGAATTTTTATATTATTTTCCATAGTGGCTGCTCACTGTCACCAAAAGTGCACTAGGGTTCCCTATTTTCCACAACCCCCCACCAACACTTGTTATCTCTTGTCTTTTTGGTTGGAAGTCCAAAGTTGTTTCACTGGGTAAAAACCTAGGTGTCAGCAGGGCGATGCACCCTCTAGAGCGTTTAGGGGAGAATGTGTTTCCTTGCCTTTTCCAGCTTCTAGGGCTGCACCCCTTGACTCATGTCTCTTTTGCCATCTTTCAATTTAGTAACATAGCATTTTCCAGCGTCTGTTTTGCCTTCATATGCCATTTTCCTCTCATTCCTCTCTCCCTCTGTCTCCTTCTTATAAGGATGCATATGATTACACTTAGATTCCATTCTAATAAGCCAGGATAATCTCTCCCATTTCAAGATCCTTAATTCAATTGCATCTGCAAAGATACTTTTTCCAAATAAGGTAATATTTACAGGTTCTAAGGATTATGACTTGATAGCTTTGGGAACGATTATTCAGCATACTACAGGAGGTGTTAAGAGAAACTTTTATTGATTCTGATTTATTTATTTGTAGTTAGTTGTATTAATTCTGCAGAGTGCATGGACCAGTCTGTCTATCTAATCTATCTCTCTACCTATCTAGCTAGCTAGCTAGCTACCTATCCATCCATCACTATCTTTCATATATCTCTAATATACTTGAAAAATATATGACATAAATGTAAGATGATATACTTGATTATGCAAAATTCTATTTTACGTGTCCTGTGAGAATTTCCCCAAGTCTCTTGATAGTGAAAGATTTAACAATGAAATTCACTCTGTGTACTTTGTAATTCTTATTTTCCCAGAAAACTCTTTAAGGCAGAAACTATGGTCAGGATATCTTTCTAAACCTTGTATGTATCAAAGAGCAAATCTGGTTATAGATTATCAATATTTTAAAATTGATTAGAGCAAGTGAATTTAATTCAATGAGTTCTGGCCTCAGAACTTTGTAGAATAAAGTTATTCCATGGCTTGATGGAAGTAATTCCTTTTCCCTAGAATAGATGCATGAGGATGACATAAATATTGTATTGTTGCTGTTTATTTGTTAATCTGCTTCTTCTCCACTGGAAAAGGATTGTATTTGAAAGAACACTTGGAGAGTGGAAGAGGGATTGAGTGTTCCAATGAGGAGATTGCTTTAATGGGGTATGATGCCTACACACATCAGTTTGTGAGAAAAGGCATTGTCTACACTGAAAGTGATATATGCATCTTCCCTCACTCGGGGCCACCATGATGTGAAACTCAGGGATAGAATTTCCAATTATATTCCTTTTTCCATGTAAATGGTGTTCCCCTAGAATTGTATGGTCTGTCCATATATGATGGGCTCACAAAATGGACTTAGCTTGAAATTCATTTAATCCCTGTTTTTGGTACTGAAGAAACATCTGATAGTGGCACATATGAAGCAAAGAGGGGTAATCTGTATTATGGGAAAGTTATAAAGAAAGCCAGGGTGATCTAACAATTCTATCCATTGAAGGGTATTACTAATCTTCCACAAGTATCAATAGCAGGCCTAGTAGAAAGGATCAAACAAAAACTTCTCTGCTTATAGAAAACTGGTCCCAATATCATTGTATGCTGTTCATTGTTAGTCATTCTCAACATTTCTGTAAGGTCTACATTGTATACCAGACACTATGGTGAAAACTGAAACATGAGTTATAGTATTTCTTGATCTTGTCTTCAACTAGTAGATTTGCAGAAAAGATATATAAGAACCTCATTCTCAGATAAATAAACTATCTAAAAATCACTTCATATAGACTGTGCCATTTATAATATGGCCTAATTAAGAAACAATTTTGCATTTTAATTTTTCTGTCTCTTGAATCTAAATAAGATTGTTGTATGCACTATTTAATTCAACAAATATTTATTATTTAGTAAGTTCCCATGTCACTTTCCCCAAATAAAACACTAGTTCATTCTTTGATTCAAATAACATTATGAAGTGGGTTCTTTTATATTTTAATAACATTAGTAGCTTGTGTTTGTCATTAGTGTAGTTGTCTGATGCCTTTGAATGTTAAAATGGCACTGGCTTTAGACAGTTCCTCAGGGCAAGGACTGTGTCTGCTTAAATTGCTTTGTGCAGAACACAGGTGGCTGAGTAATAAACACTTTTTGCTGATGTCTTGTATTGAAGACAAAGCCTCTGATTACTTAGTGTTTTGAAATTAGTTTTTAAAGATGCATCAGGAATCCAATTAGTGTATAATGTGTGCCTGACACTGAAATGGCTTTGGAACAGATTCACAAGACCGTACCACCCTCATCACGAAAGTTTGTATTTTAAAACCAGTATTACAGGACGAAAACAAATGTAGACCTTGAACAAGTAGATATTTTTTCTAAAACCTTAATAGAATACCTAGTATTTTTTTTTAAGATTTTATTTATTTATTTGACAGAGATCATAAGTAGGCAGGGAGGCAGGCAGAGAGAGGAGGAAGCAGGCTCCCCTGATGAGCAGAGAGCCTGATGGGGGCTCGATCCCAGGACCCTGAGATCATGACCCAAGCTGAAGGCAGAGGCTTAACCCATTGAGCCACCCAGGCACCCATAGAATACCTAGTATTGTACAAGACAAACATGCATATTAGCATACACGTGTCTGTGTGTGTGTGTGTGTGTGCATTTTACTCATCTCTCTGTTATGAAGTAGTTCAATGACACTGTTACAAGAATGATCACAAGTGAACTGGTATTCGTTTGCCAGAAAATTCTAGTCTGACTTTGATGTGTTCAGTATGATTTTTGTGAGTTTTTTTTTTTTTTTTCTCTCTCTCATTTGGTGTAATGCTCTATTTAGAAAAATAAAAGTGTTGTACTTTGGGGTATACCAGCAACTCCAGATCTCCTTTCCCAGGGCAAGCCTCAGGTAATCTCTTGAGAGACCTCTGGGGTCCAGACAAGAAATGATAGGCACAGTTCATTCCTTGACCTTTAACTGCTATGGATGCTCTGACCTGATTTTTTTTTTCAATTCTGGTCTAGGCTTTTCCGTATGGGCATAGACTTCTATTCTTCTTGTGGCTGATATTGTTTTTCCAATCCAGTCTCCCTCAATGGTGCCAAAGTAATCATTCTACAAAGTGAGTGATCATATCACACATCTGTCTAAAAACATTCAGTGGTTTGTCTTTCCCTAACCACAAACTCTGTAAAGGCACAGTATAATTCTCACCACATTTCCATCCCAAGTCTTGTGCATAATACACACTCAATATTTGTTTGTCAATCCACTGACTGATTGACCTGACAACCATCTTGGTCTTTCACTTTGACTGTATTTTCCCGGATTTTCATTTAACTTTTCTGCTTGAGATTTAAACGCTGGCTCTACCTTTACCATGGTGATTCTCATTTTCTTTTTTTTTTTTCCTCTTGCTCTGCATTGCCAAATTTACTGGATCTCATCAGGTCACTGCTATAACAAAATACCACATGCTTAGTGACTTAAAAACAATACAAATATATTGTATCAGTTCTGAAGACTAGAAGTTCAAGCTAAGTCTTACAGGGCTAGAATCAACATATTGGCCTTGCTAATTCCTTCTGAGCCTCCAAGAGAGAACTTGTCCTTGGCTCTTGCAGCTTTTAGAGATTACTGACATTCTTTGGCTCATGGCTTCTGTCTTCATACTGCCTTCTCTCTGTAGTCAAAACTTCCTCTGCCTCCTTCTTGTGTGGGCCATTGCGATTACACTGGGTCCATCTGGATACTCAAGAATAATCCCTTCCCCATCTCAAAACCCTAAAATGAATCAATTTTCCTGCCCCTTTTACTCTGTGAGGAAATATATTGCAGGTTCCGGGGATTCAAATGTTGACATCATCATGCTTTATTGCCTTTCTTGAAACAGATTTGCAAGCAACCAGAGGTGTCCAAAAATGATTCCTTTATGTCCCTTAATATGACGTATTTCCATTTGGTTCCTTTGCTGATTTTTTTTTTTAATACAGTGCCGCCATCATACAAATCTCAAGCAACATAAAAGAACAGAATATACACAAGGTTTTCTGATTCCCGTTTCTCAGCAATCACCAATATCAAGAGTTTGGTGTGGATTATTCTAGTCCTGTGTAAATGCTGACAGAGATAGGAGGAAAAATGCATGCACATCCTATGTATTCAATGTATGTACAACCTCAGATGACTGAGAAAGGATCAGATATTATCTACATCTTGCTTTTTCTCAACTAATAATATACACGGAATGTATTTCCATGTCAGTGCCTATATCTACTTCTTATATTTTGGAAGGAGATTACATTGAAATCACATGTTTATTTTAGGATACTTGACATTTTTGTATTATTTATTTTCCCTTACCAGCAAAATAGTACCTTTTATTAGGCCTTTTAAATTAAGACTTCTTATTTTGTTTATTTAAATATTTCTTTATTTCTGAAGTTGATACCTTAAGTATGTAATAGACGTTTTTCTTCTCTTAACTTGTGTGTGTGTGAGTGTGTGTGTATGCGTGAGATCCTAACTGATTATTGCTGGCATTTGAGAAAGCTATTATTTTGGTATGTTTCCTTGTATCTGGCTATTTTCACTGAATACTCATTAGTTTTATTGGTTTTTAAGTGGTCCTTTTGCATTTACCAGGAATAGAAATATATTATGTGCAACTAATGACAATTTAGTTTTTTCCTCCTTGGTTCACCAATTTAAAAGTTTGCCAGCTTTCTCTCTCTAATTACCCTCTGGATGCTCTGGCTTCCGGCACTTGTATTTGCAGGTAAAGATGGCCAAGTAGCCATGGATCAGCTTCTTAAAATAATCAGCTATTTTGACTTCTACTATAGAGAGTGGACAGGGAATAGTAAGTACTCGAGGCCAATATCAGAATAAATTAAAAATCTAATATTTTAGTAGGACTACAAGTCTCTGCATTTTAATTTCAGGATATTGGGAAGATAGTGAAAGGCTCCGAAAGAAAAGAGTGGAAATCACATGGGATTGTTTCAGATTCTGCCCGTTCCACTTTCTGTTGTGTGCCCTGATGGTCTGTCACTTAAGTTGTTGCTTCTTTTATTTTACTTATGGCTAATAAACATGAAAGTGGCATACATGGCAGAAACTAGGTGAATTATCCTTTTATTAATAAGGCTTATTTCTACCCGGGAGTATTATGTGCTAAGCAATTGTTTTCTACAGTGTAAAACAATATGTTATTTCTAGAGTTGATGTGAAAGACCAAAAATACAGGGAAAGTTGTGTACTAAAAATGAAGCAAACATAATGACAAGAACTGGGATGCAAATTTTTCAAGCAGATATATTGCTTTCAACAAGAGCAAGCATATAATAAACATCACTGTCAAAGTCAAAGCACTTGGTAGAGAGGTAGACTATGAGAGGCTGGGAGAATGGCATAGAGGTTCCAAGAGTATTCAGATTCCTTTCAAAAACAGGCATAATGTTCAACTTCAATACATTTTTTTTCTATTCATCTTTAGCAGTTTTGAAACATGCTTGTTATAAATATGTGTGCATGTATTTAGATACAGTCTTGAGTTCCCTAACTGTGTTATTACCAGGAGAGAGCTGCAAATTCCTTGAAATATTCTGGACTCACTATCATAAAAATCAGTTACAAATGTTGCTCTAATGCTGACTTACTTAATCTTCATAAATAATGTATTCATTTTACCCAGCTATTGCTAAATCATTTAAGAACAAATTGCCAGTGTGAAAAGAGTTACACCATTACTATCCTTTCAAAAAATTATCCACATTCATTTTATCCTTAAAAATATTTTATGAAATATTTTCAACATATAAAAAAAAGTTTAGAGACTAATTCTGCAGACACTAGTGCAAGCATACACATACTTTTCTAACATTTTGCAACAACTGCTTCAGTTTTTTAAAGAAATGAACAACAGATTCAATCAAAACCACGTTGTACTCTTTTCAATCACATTTTCTTCCATCCTTACCTCAAGTTAATGAGGATCATGAAATTGCTAAGCAAACTATATCCATGCATTTTAAAATATTTTAAATAATTATGTGTGTCCATGTAAAATATTGTTTTACACTTTAAAAAATAGGGTACCTGGATAGTTCAGTTGGTGAGTAACAGACTCTTGATTTTGGCTCAGGTCATGATCTCAGGGTCCCGAGAATGAACCCCGCATAGGCCTCTGCTCTTGGTAGGGGGTTTGCTTGGAATTCTCTCCCACTCTCTCGGCTCCTCATGCTTGCTCTCTCTCTCTAAAATGAATAAATAAATTTTTAAAAACTATATACGCAAGGACGCCTAAGTAGCTCAGTAGGTTAAGATACTGCCTTCAGCTCAGGTCATGATCCCAGGGTCCCGGGATTGAGTCCCACATTGGGCTCCTTACTCAGTTGGGAGGGGATTTTGCTTCTCCCTCTGTCTGCTCTGCCTGCTGCTTTCCCTATTGTGCTTGCTCTCTCTCTGATAAATAAATAAATAAATAAATAAAATGTTTCAGAAAATATATATATATATAACATATATATGTATATATATACATACACACACACACACACACACACACACACACACACACACAAATTTCACCACGCTATTGATTCAATTTTGCATCCTGTCTTTTAAAATTGATACTACACTTTTGGTATTTGTCCAGATTAATACCAGTCAATCTCGTTATTCATTTCAACTGCCTTGTAAATTATTCTATTGAAAAATAAATTTATGCTCAATATTTGTTTTGATATTCTGTATTCTAGATATATTCAATATTCTGTTATTGATAGGCATTTAGTTTATTTCCATCTTCCCCCTGTGAGATGCAATGTGTACGGTTACACGGGCAGGGGGTTTCTCTAGAGTGGTGCTTCTCAAATGCTGATTTGCATGTGGATCCACTTGGGACTTCTGTTAAAATGCACATACTGGTTCAGTAGATCTGGGATGGAGCCTGAGATTATAAATTTCTAACAAATTCCAAAGCGATGCCTCTGCTGCTTGTTCATGGAGAATAGAACAGAGCACTTTGAGTAGCAAGGCACTAGGAGATATATTTATATACATGTATCTCCTCTCTCTATATACATATCTCCTATATCATATATATATCTCCTGTATATGTATACATGTGTGTGTGTGCACCCATGAAGTGGGTATTGCAAGCTGGCTCACTCAACATTACTCAAACCCCTTTTACATTTGTCTACCTCACCTTTACTTTAGAGTTTGAAAAAGCAAACCATTCCGGATCCCCATGTCTTTTGCAGCTAGTGTGTGGCTATGTTACCAGCTAGATCCAGCCAATGCAACATAAGGCTAAGTTGCCTGTGCCCACTCAGTCATCTCTAACCTGTCCCTTGCCTGGGACTGTGGTATCTCCAGAGGTGCAGCAGCCACACATTAAGCAAAGCAGAGTGACAAAATGGGTCTGGTTCCTTCAGGGCATTGTTAGCCATTGCCCCAGCCCAGGGATGCCTGTCCAGATAATTTTTATTTTAATGTTTGAGACAAACCTCTTCCTTGATTAAACCACTGTGATCTGGTTTACGGTCACTTCTATGTGACCATCACGCTAAATGACACAGTGCCTCTTAAACTTTTCTGGATATTGCCAAATTACTTTTCAAAATGCTGCTGTTACTTGACACTTCAGTCAGGAGTATGAGACAATTCCCAATTTTATTTTTCCACATCTTTGATAGTTCTTGACATTATCAAGTATTTAGAATTTCTTTCCTGTATGATAATGATGAGAGTGGCATCAAATTGTGTTAATTTTCATTTCTGTGGACTCTAGTGGCATTGGATTTTTTGTGTTCATTGCTCCTTCAGATTTCCTTCTGTGTGAATTGTTTTTATTGTTATCAATTTTCCTATTGGGTTATTTGCCATCTTATTACTGATTTACTGTTATTGGGGAAGTTCCTAACAATAAGTAAGTCAACTTTTTTTTTTTTTTAAAGATTTAATTTATTTGACAGAAAGAGAGACAGACAGTGAGAGGAAATCACAAGCAGGGGGAAGAAGAGAGGGAGAAGCAGGCTTCCCATTGAGCAGGGAGCCAGATGCAGGGCTCCATCCCAGGACCCTGGGATGAAAGGGAATGAAAGGGAGATGCTTCACTACTGAGACATCCAGGTGCCCCTCAACTTTTGTTTTTTTATGTATGCTTGTTAAGAATCTAATTTCAGATTGTAGTTTTTCTTTACACTTTGTTTTTGGTGTCTCTATTTGACAAAATGCAAATTAATTATGGTCAAATTTATAAATATTTTCCTGTACATTTTGCACTCTTCATTTCTGCTTTAAGATACCTTTCCCTATTGTGAGGCCGTATCTTCTTCTTATGCATGAATAAATTAATTTCTAAGTGAAATAAGTCAGACAGAGAAAGACAAGTATTGTGTGATATCACATATATGTGGAATCTAAAAAAGGTCATGTTTTCTTACATTTTCTTTTAAAATTTGAATAGTTTGCTTTTCTCATTTAAATTATAATCTACCTGGAATGGATTTTTGTCACAGGATAGGAGGAAAGAGTCCAGATTTATATTTTCTGTGTAAACAATCACCCAAGTCCACTACACAGAAAGTTCATTCTTCACTGCTTTTGTAAAGTCAAATCTGTCATTTCACATGTCGCTAAGTTGTCATTCTATTTTGTCAATCTGTACTAATGATACACTGCATTAATACGTGGTAGAGTGTGTCTTCCCAAATTTGTTCTTCAAAATCTACTTCACTCCTCTTGCCCTTTTGTTTCCCAACTAGGTGTTCTGCAGTAATGTTGTGAGGGGCTGATCCTACTTCCAGCCATGTTTCCTAGACCCAAGCATTCCAGCTTCTGAGGACCTATCACTATGTAACCTGGGAGTTCAAAACAAATTGGAAAATTGTAACTCAAACTCATAAGATATGTTAATCTGAGCTGTTTCTTAGTGGTGACTTTTATAACCATTCCATTATTCTGTTGGTCAAGTTATGTCTCTATGACGTAACATGCTGTAGAAGCAGTGGGTGCTATGATTAAGAGTTCATTGTTCAATCTCTTCTGCCATAAAATTGGTCCTTTGGTATGAGGCGATGTGGTACACATCCCACACCAATAAGTCAGGTTTTCTCTTTGCCTTAAGATGATAATGTTCTCAGAGACTCTACAGCAGGCAAGGAAGACAAACTTCCATCTGAGCTAGATGTCAATACCAGTAAGAATGAATTGCTGCATGTTCCAGGGTGGAAGCGTTCCAATATATTCAACCTGGCACCAGAGGTCTCTTTGAGGCCTGGTGATAAGATAAAGGACTCAGAGTTGTTTTCTTCTGCTGGCAGGTTTATAGGTGGCGATAGTGAACATACGTCCTTGAGCCCATATATAGTTTACAGCCGTGCTACCATGTAAAATCTCTTCTTGAACCCACTGTGCAAGAGTTAGAGATGATGAGGAGAGAGGCTAGTAGACAGATGAGAAATATCCTGTCCAACTCCTCTTCACTATCTTTGACTTTAATTTTTCCAAATTTGTCTTTCAAATATCTGGAGCAAACTCTTAGGCCACTCATGCTTGCCTAGGAGTCAATGTATATTGGTACTTAATGCCATTTTCCCCCAAAATGACCAATGTGCTCAGCATACCACTCTTCCTATTGGAAGGATGTTTATTCCCACCGACCACCAGGGCCATCCCTGAAAAGGGAAAAGGGTTTGTGGTTTGGAAGGAGTCCATTTTCCTCTAGTAACAATTCACCTGTAAATGAGAGCTGGATTAGTATCTACTTTTGTCAATGAGCCTCAGGGAACACTTTAGGAGACTATAGGTGTAAAGCTGAAGGAGAGGTAGCAGCAAGACAGAGGTAGGTTACATGAGAGTCTGGACTGTTTCTGTAATTTAGTTAAGTTTTTTGGAAATTCAAGGCTTCCATCCTAAGTATACCATTTCTACTGCTTGATGAATTACCTCCCAGTGCACTGAACGTTATGAGTCTCTGAGTATAATAATACCTATTCATTCATGTCACATTGTCAGGCACCTAGGCTCAGCTGGTACCCAATAGACTACAAAGATATGCTTCTTAAATAGTATCTTGCATCCTGCTGTAGATCACATGAGTTTGCATTGCTAGGGAACTTGTTAGATATATAAATTCTTAAGCTCCACCCCTACATTCTGAGGGTGATATTAATGAACAATGAAGTTTAAGAACCACTGACATACAAGGATATCCTGGCAGACCAATGATTACTAAAACCCTAAATGCTTCACTGACGTGGCAACCTCCAAGTTTTTGAAGGCTTTATTTCTCATCTCCAAAGCAACCAGAATACTTGTCTACCACAAGGTCCAATTAGCCTGGTGGACCTCAACTCTGACATTCTGGAATTTATCCTGAGTTTTTGTTTTCAGTATTCATATATTTTTCAAATATTTCCAATGGACTTTTTTAGAGTTGTCTCATATTGTCTCATTTCTGCACTGTTTTTGCAGAAATACATTTTTGAGTCTTGATCCCTCATTTATCTCTTTAATGATATTAAATTAAAGTATGTAAAAGTTTTTACATATTATCACATTATTCTTATTTAATTTAGTGTAAATTCATTTCGAGTAATTTGCTAGCTTTTCATTCTTTGCGTTTGTTAGAATTTTGATTGTTCAGGTTCATCTTGTGTGGTATGTGGCAGTGATTAGAACAGTAATTCTTTCCCTATCTTTCTCTACCTTTTCCTCATAACCCATCCTGTAGACTGGATTTAAATACCTCCAATTAACCCCCAAGGCCCATAATCCAGAGTCCATTCTGAAACTGTCATTTTGGAGTATCCTCGAATGACACCGGGGATATGGTAAATTCAGACACCACACCAGTGGTAGACTATTTTCCTCCTTTTTAGTTGGCTTTTTGTTCCTCTACTTCCCAGATTCCTCATTTCTAGCAAACCATAATTTTAGGCTCAATTTGGCCTTAACTTATTTTAGCTCCTTTCACTATCAGTGGAAATCCTCTTCAGCTCTAATTTCAAGAGACAAGCCTGTCTGTGGACACCCCCCTCCCCAGTTAAATGGTTTCCATTTTTATTACTTCAACAGACTGAACTTCAGGTTTTTTCAGCTTACACTGATACCCCAAACCCAGGAAGCACATGGCTTTAACCTTTCTCACTGCTTTACATTTACATTCTATATCTGATACTTGGAAATGCTTATTTTGCTAGGCTTTTAAAATCTCTCTTCGTGTATTTATATACCATTGCTACACATTTTGATGTAGGAGGTAGGGTATCAGAGAAATCAATGTTTAAACGTGTCAATGTACAGAGTCATCTTAAGCAGAAATTCCATATTTTATTTTTCTTCTTTTTGATGTCAAAAATAAACTTTTAAGTAAGGCAGAAAACATTTTCAAGATGAAGAAACCACACACCGATACTAGCTGATACACCTAGAATACCTAACCAATAAATGACATTAATAATAGCTAGGCTATCCTTGATGATAGAACTCCTGGACTCTTCCCCTTCCTTTGAAACTATAAAGCAAGGGAAATTATTTTAGTAAGATAACATCCTGCACAATGGCCAGGCAGTAGCTGGGAATTACATTAATATGTATTAGTTCTGAGTGAAATTGTGTTTTCTTCAGTATTTCCTTATTATCCAGCAGATCGGGGCTAAATATCTGCTCTTCTTCAATATTTTCCATGAGGTATCTGCTCCTTCCTAACCAAACATATATCAAATTATTCTGTGACATTTCACCAAGCAGTACTACTCCTTTTTCCTAAAGACAAAACACGCTACTTCCTTGCTACTGTAATGGCTTTGCTTATTCTAGCCTGTTTTTCCATGACATTCTCGAACACCTTTTCTTACTTATCCATACCCTTCACATCCTTGGTGAACCAGTCAACTCCAATCTTCTGCACTAAACTTTTAACTTCTCAGGAGTCCTACAGTAGTTTGGTCTATTCCGTTTATCTTATATATCATTTTTCTCTATTGAGTTTTTATTGTTAACCATTCTTCTCTGTATGTGTTGGTACACTATTTGAAATTTGAAATCCCTGAGAAGAAAAAATGTGTCCTAACTTCCTTGAATATTCCACAGGGCATGGTCAAATGCAAAAACATTGTTGACTGTCTGATTTGATATGTGGTCTAGGGACATGATAATAATGTGTATGTTATTCCTCTTCACTCTTCGTAGCTTCAACTTATGCTGCCTTTTTTGTTTGTTTGTTCAAAGAAATTCATGTGGTTTATTTCAGGAATAATTGGAAAGAAGGATTAAATTTGTTTTCTCTTTATTTTTTTTTTTTAAAGCTGTATTTATTTATTTTAGAGAGGAAGAGGAAGTGCAAGTCGTGGGGGAAAGGCAGGTGGAGAGGGAGAGAATCTGCAGACTCTGTGTTGAGCATATAGCCCTGTGCGGGGCTCAATCTCATGACCCTGAGATCATGACCTGAGCCAAAATCAAGAGCCAACCGCTTAACTGACTGAGCCACCCAAGAGCCCCTGTTTCCCCTTTGTTTGAGGTAATTGCTCATTTTCCCAGAATACATCCTCCTCACTTTGATACTCAGAAATATTAATATTTGGTTATACAAACTTCAGAATTTCAAGTATTCCATGTGTCAATTGTCAGTCAATAGTCAAGCATTCACTGACCTCTTGCTTGAAAGCCTTAACTATGCTAGACATTTTACATCCCAGAGTCACTGGAAAGAATACTATTTGGGACAAAGTTCCAAGTACCTTATGCTCTTAACCAAGTACATCAACTGGAATATTTTCTACATGACTTGTATTCTTCTAAATTTCTAAGAATCACAAGAAAAAAGAAATTCAGTGACTTACAGGCAATTTATATAATGGAGTTCCAGATTTTGCAGTGTAAGCAAGCAATGGTAAAATGTGTTCTCTTCCTCATTATCCCAAGTTAATGTATTAGTTCGTAGCATATGGCATGTGAGCCTCATGATAGGAGAATAAGCTTAGGCTTTTATACTGTCTACCAATAGGTGCCAGCATTCATTCAGTTCCCTCCAGGCATGGTAATTGTTCACATAACAGCAGGAAGCACATCTACACTCGTGGCAATGGCTGAGAAATTGAGTTCATCTCACATTTTTCTTTCAAGCTTTTATTACACCGTGTATTTCAGAGTAGTGACTTGATTTTTATGCAATTTAATCCTCTTGCTGTGAGCATCATATTTGAGAACTTATGATCTTTCAGTTCATTCTTCATTCAATAATGTGTTTATGTGCTCTGTATACAGCATTATTTTGATACCAACTATTCTGTCAAATGCTCCAAAATGAATCAATTCATACAAACTGGGCCAAATAAATCAGTCCTCAGAAATATGCTATCAATTCCATTATACCAGTGAAGGGTAGAAACACTGTATTTCAGTGAAGAGTAGAACTATAGACACTAAAATATGCATTACTAATATATCAATCCTCTCATTTTGGTATATACCACTTCTAACTGGGTCTTTTCAGGATAGTAATTACCATAATATAATTTAAGCTCTGATAGCGATATGGAATGTCTCCACATGTTTATCCTTTTCAGGTAATAAGACACCGTAGAAGAGATCTTATCATATAAGATATCTGTATAGTATAGTATTATCATATTAAGTATAGTATCATATTATCATATTAAGTATAGTATCATCATATTCAGATATCTAAAATATCAGAGAGCTAGGGAAAACATGAATATTTGCCATATATGGAATTTAAGAAACAAAACAAAGAAAGGGGAGAAAAGAGAAAGAGGGAAGCAAACCAAGAAACAGATTCTTAACTACAGAGAACAAAACTAATAGTTTCCAGAGGGGAGATGGGTGGAGTGAATGTGAGAAACGAGTGATGGGAATTAGGCAGTGCACTTGTGATGAACACCAAGTGATGTACGGAAGTGCGGAGTCATTACATTGTACCTGATATGAATATTAGTGTATGTTAACTAACTGGAATTAAAATAAAAACTTCAAAAAAAAAACAAGAGAGAGAGAGAAAGGTGTGTTTTCTAGGAATGAAGAGTAACCCATGAAATCAATAATCATATTTTAAATCTCTAAAAATGTACCAATCATATTACTTAGTCATGCTATGGATCAAAACAAACTTGACGAATTCATTGCATGACCATCAGGTTTTTGACTGCCAGCAGGAGAAACCAACTCTGACTCTAATATGCAGGAAATAACACATTTTGGAAGAATGGTAAGTCTTGGAAGCCACCAGAAGGTTGGAGAACTTGATCAGATTGAGCCAAAGCCAGGGGACACCAGTTTGTGGGAACCAGCCTCCCTTAAGAAGCGCATCCACCTCAAACAGAACTAAGATAACTGCAAATATATAAACCTCAAACAAACTAACCTTATCAACCTTTCTCTGTTCATTTATTAATCACTCAGTTACATGCTTTCCTATGGTTTCTAACAACTTCATTTTTATAATCACTTTTCAACATGCAATAACATTGTGAGTTATGTAAGGTATGTATGATTTTCTGTATTACAGACAAAGGTAATAATATCTAATGTTTAATTTACTTGTGTGGTTAAAACTCAGTCTTTGATCAAGTTTCAGTGTTCTTTCTACTACATTTAAGTCATAGGTGTATTTCTATATTTTCCTTTCTGACTTGCTTAACTTTTAAGTAATCTTGTTGGACAAGATGCTATAATTATATTAACTAAAAAAGTTGGTGTATTTCAATTTGTTATATGTTAACAAACACTACTCATAGAAAGAATGAAAAATACATAATGTGTCTTGGGGACATATGTTTAGTCAGTGTGAATTATTTCCTAAAATGCCTATTGTGGTCCGCATTCAAAATTGCTAATGAAAACTGTGCTCTTTGAAGTTCGGTTTAGCTTATTACCAACAGTTTTTTCTTTTCATATTTTTCTACCCATATCAGAATGAATTCTAGAGCAAAATAAATTAGCCAATTTTGGCCTTTGTTTTTTCAAAATATTTCTTGAAGTTAATTTTAAATATGACATACACCAAGACTTGAACTGATTGTACATTGATCATCTTGGCTTTTTTAAGCTTGTATTTCTATAGTTTTCCACTTTATAATCTGTGAGCCAAGCCCATGACTTACGTGTAGTTAGCTCAGAAGTAAAGAAAAGCTGCTTGAAAACTGTTCAGATTAGCAGTCTGCCACGTATGGTACTCCATTTCCATTTACAAAACTGATTATGCCCTAAGTGGTTCATAGTGGGCAGAGGCACAGAACCTTCCAACTACTTCTGCTACATGAGCATCTTTTCACTGTTTTGTTCCCAGTATCCTTAGGTTTGAACTGCTTGGAATTCTTTTGCAGCTATTTTCACATCTTGGTACTGTGACAAAATAGTTACCGATGCTAGCCAGGACATCTTTCCTCCACAAAGACATTACGGGTTAGCTAAGCTGTCATAAAAAACATCTGCTGAAATACAGAAAACTGGTATAGAGGGAAAATGCAGCATTCAATATGGTTGAAATATTTCACATTCAAAATTGTTTTTATTATCCAGGTATTTGTTAAAACAAACAAACAAACAAACATGTCTTCTGTAATTATATGAAAATTAGTGAAAAGATTGCTTTACCGTGGTCACTTTCAAGGATACCTCAAGGTTAACACGACTTGGTAAATATAACATCTGTCTCTTGGGAAAATATTAAACTACTTGTGTCAAGAAAAGTCGTTATTTTGAAACACTATATTACCTTGCAAATTGCTAGGATTGTAAACCATGGCTAATTAGCTTGGTATGGTATGTACATTAGGTGAAAATGAGCTTTTCCTTCAATATCAATGGAAGCACTGTCATATCATGTCATTGAAACTTGCTTAAATGAGAAAATACCTATGATATATTATGAATCATATCCGGCACATAGTAAGCCCCCATTTTATTCAAAAGGAAATAAGTATATCACGAGTTGCTCATGTTTTTATACCCTGCATTGTTCTCAAGCCAATTGAGAAGCAAATAGGATACACATTTTATTAAATTCTCATCCCAAACTGTCTTCCCATCACAGTAGGAATAAAAGAATAAATTATGCTTATAGTACAATATAAGTAAGAAAACAGAGGTATAAACTAATTTATGATACCTAAAGACATCAGAAACAAAATAAACATAAACATTTTTTAAAAATAACAAATAAAATAATGTCTATTTTAGTTAAGTTTCAAATAATACCTCCTTCTCCAAATTTCTCTTCTTACACATTAGATATATCATTTTCCATCCTTCTGGAAAAGGCAAACTATTGTATTGCTATTCTCCAGGACATAGTATACATACTTGGAGCAACATTTCACAGCTGATTTTTTTTTTCTTTCTGATATGAAGTGGCCATGATGAATTACCTGCTTGCTGAAGGAAATGAGACAGGTTGGTGAATATCACCCAGAAGTCAAAGTATATTGAAAAGAATAAAAGACAGTATCCCTAGGTTCTGTTTCTGCACATGCCATACAATAGCTGGGGGGGAAATTTTTTGAATTGCAAGCAGTTTTCCACTAAATATAATAGGTAACCCCTTCTTTATTTCAGCGTACCTAAACATTGTCATGAGTCTTCTGCTTGAACATGGAGATCAATAGGAAAATTACAACCCTATAAGATACTCCATTCAGTGTCCTTTCTAGGAAGATTTTTAGTGAGTATCATTTTCCTGGGCACTAGGTCTTCTATACATTCAAAAGAGATGTAATGTGTTCCTTCTAACCTCACTCTGCTTCATACAAAGTCTTTGCTTTTCCAGGTACATATAGTCTCACTTTAACAAGTTATATTCCCTATAATGCTTTCTGGACACTCTATAATATCTAGCAAAGTGTTTGGCAATTTATCAGCAGGCTGATACATGATAAACTGAAATTAAACTTACTGCTCTCTTCAACATGTAATTGTCTGCCAATGTTCTTTGTAACAAAAATGTTTAGAATGGAATACTAGGTGTGTGGAACATTGTAGAATATTGCTCTACTTTATCTAAAAGCTGTAATTCTTTTATTTTTTAAAAGATTATTTACTTGAGAGAGAGAGAAAGAGTGTGTGTGCACACATGGGTGGTGGGAGGGGCTAAGGGAGAAGGAGGCTTCCTGCCCCAAACGCGTGGGGCTCCATCCCAGGACCCTGGTATCAAGACCTGAGCAGAAGGCAGATGCTTAACCGACTGAGTCATCCAGGTGCCCACAGAAACCATAATTTTTTTAAATTGATTATTTATTGCATTAGAATTTGAAACATGAAATGATATTACGGTGGTATAGACAAGAGAATACTTATCTCCCTGAAATTGTTTTAATTACACTGAAGTCTGCATTATTCATTATTTGTTTTATCTTGATTATTTATGCCTATCATTTCAGTATGTCAGAATGTACTTAAATTAAAAAATTTCAACCTACTTATGTACTCTTTAGTCTGGCTTTGTGCAAAGGACCATTATTGAATGAAGAATAAGTATTTAATGAAGAATAAGTATTTTACTACATTCCCATTCTGCAACATCTAACTGCTTCTTACCCAGAAACATTCATGTTGCCCAATCCCTCGGTGTCCCAACTTATTGTCTGATGGTACCACCACTGAAGTAATATCTATGTGCCCCTACCTTCTCTCCTAATATCTGTAACTTGAACATTTCCTTAAAATTCACTTCCGTGTGGCTAACTCCTAGTTATGTCTCTCTGGCCCAAAAGGCACCATACCCCACCAAACACCAGTTCTGTGTTTTGTTTTTTTTTTTTTTTTTTTTTTAATTCATCATAATAAAGAAAATATTTCAAGATGCTTCCTTTTAGGGTATTATTATGGTAAGATTTCCACACTCAGAAGAATCTTTGAATGGGAAATTTATTTCATGCTATTTAGGACTCCAGTTTGTTTAAGTCTGGGTTAAAACTGTTTCAGTTTTGGGGTTTTGAATTGATTTTGGTCGTGCAGTACAGAATACCCAATTTCCAGGGAATCATACACAGGAAGAGATACAATTCTGCCTTTATTCATTCTTCAGTGTTTTTCATGGCCCTGGAAATGCTGTGTCGATTTTTATATGATTATTATAGCAAACATCTGGAATACCAGATGTGAGCAGACACATTAAGGGGCATTTAATCTATACATTTAAGAATGAGTCAAGTTAATCAGAAAACTCATTTCATTTCTGAAAATGAGTTAGATAAGCCAAATCAATAGTAAAAGTCTATACAATCTGGAAGACAAAAGATTTAAAAAGAGACCATATGGCACTTAAGACAAGAGATTTTATGCGACAATCTAGTGTGTGTGTGTGTGTGTGTGTGTGTGTGTGTGTCCATACAGAAATACAAACTTCTCTGCAAGTTATATATGTCCCTTAGAAGAAAGGGCTAAATATTCAGAAAAAAATAATGCTGGTTTATATTACCCTACTCCATTAATTGTATAATAATTGCATTTAAGAACATGGATCAGATATAAATATTTTTGTAAATATGTCTGAGGACGTATACTATATATTTCATATACTATATTTTAAGTTTAAGAGAGATTATAACTTCATCACTTACCTTCTGATTACTGAAACATATTAACAAACTATGTAAACATACATTTGAGAAATGCATATATTATGTAAACCTTTTATTGTCCTTCAGTAAATTCTGCTAAAAGAGATTTAATTTAAAGCGACATTTCATTTGAGCATATTTAATGCTTAAATCATCAAGCAACTATGACTACAAAAAGTATTAAGCAACTGTGTTTTTATAAGAAAAAATATTGAATATGTCATCTTGAGATATTTGGAGACAGCTAAATTGACTTATGAAGAAACTTGTCCATGATCAATACTCAGGGATTTAGAATTCCACAATTCAACTCCACTTGTTATCAAAACAAAAATGAGACTTTGCTTCATGTCAACAAGTCTATTAAAAATTACCCCACTTTTTCTTGCACTATTTCATAAGGATTTATTTTCATACTTTAGTATGCAAAAAAATCAACTTGGGGGTTAGCCAAAATACAGATTTCTGGGTCCCAAAGAACTAAGAAATAAAAATTTCTAGTTCTCAGGACCCACGAATCTATATCTTAATAAGCACTTCAGAAAATTTTGCTGTTGCTCACTATACTGTCTCTGGTTTTCATATAAATGTATAATATGTAAATTAACATAAATGTATAAAGTCATTTGAATAATCCAAATATTTTATTCTGGTGTAGATGCTTCATTTTGTTTTTTGGTAAATATCAACTGAGCGTCTACCGTGTTTCAGCCCTGTACTAAGTCTGATAATACTAAGACGCAGAACTTTCCCTAAAGGGATTTTGAATCTAATAATAAAGACACATAATTAAACAAATATGGATATTGAAGTTTACAAATGAACAAATAAACATAGCATAGTGGTGGCTGAATGAATATTGTAAATTTGAGGTTTTAGAGAAAAACAAGAAGGGTGATGTCTCTTCTGCCTCTCAGGTATGTCAGAGAGCTATTTTGTAGAAGTAATGCTTGAGCTAAAGCTTGGAAGAAATAAGAGAAACAAATTGGGTTAGGTGTTCTATTCGGAGGGAACAGCATGAGCAAATGTAGAGAGGTGTAATGTACTTCAGAGGTAGAGAGTGTAATTGGGAAATAATTGGAAAGGAAGGTGCAGGGAGGTTTGTACCTGATCAATGAAGTGCCTTTAAATCATGCTGAAATATGTGGATATTAGCTTGTAGGCAATGGAACCATTGCAGGATTTTAAGAAGACTAATATGATCAGACCCGTGTTTTAGAAAAAATCAATTAAGTGACAGTATGATGAAACTGGAGGCAGAGACCATTTAATACTTCAGAAAACAAAAAGCGGGGGCTTGAAGGATTGCAGTAATCATGGGGGTGAAGAGAGGAATCTTTTCACGATTTTTACAATTCTATAATACAATGAACTTAGCTGATATATAAAAACAGCCCCAATTCAATTTGAAAAAACACATAGGTCTTCAGAATGAAAATAAGTGATCATGCACAAAATATATAGGTAATATAAGGGCTTGATAGAAACACAGTGATTAAATTGACTATATCAGAGACCCATAGAAATTTAAAGCTATAGAAAACCTTGGGATCATCTTGTTTAAATCAAAGAGAGTAAGTTCTACTTGTGGACTACAGGATGCACAACTAGGGACCATAGTGGGTTCATTGAAAAACCTGGAGCCTAATACTGAGGGGTTCTGTTCCTGTTGTAGGGATATAAGAAGCCATTCCTATACTTTAAAAAGGATTTGCTATAATTGAAAAAGAGTGAAAAGTTTGAGTTGGTAATAGTGTTTGGCCTTACAAAGAAACATAATAAAAGTCAACGTTTTTACACTTTATTTTCTGTTTTTGTCTCTTTAAGGGATTATGGAAGGCAGTTTATTTTCATATTGATGGTAGTCTTTACAGAATTCTTGCAGGGATTAAAAAAAAGTGAGTTTAAATAATTATAAGAATATTCATGTTTTATGCAACAACAATTTATTTCAGGAATCTCTGCTTTAGATTATGTTAATCATATGCAAACCTTGACATATATGTTACTATCTATTCACATACATAAACATATAGACATACATATATACATGTTTATACATATATTTGTGTATGCCCATACATATAAAACATGCAGATATTTACACACATACTTCTTTTGCACCATAAGTACTGTCTAGTGTGCTGGACGAAAACAAATAAACACTATATATATTATATGGTGCCTGGGTGGCTCAGTCAGTTAAGCAGCTGCCTATGGCTCAGGTCATGATCCCAGGGTCCTCGGTGGAGTGCGGCATCAGGCTCCTTGATCCGCGGGAAGCCTGCTTCTCCCTCTGTCTGCTCTGGCTGCTGCTCCCCCTGCTTGTGTTCTCTCTCTCTGACAAATAAGTAAATAAAATCTTAAAAAAAACAAACAAACTACTATATATGTATGATAAAATTCAGTGAAATATATATGTATCTTTCAATAAAAAACAAAGAAAAATGTCAGTGATTTTTTTCTGTACTCAAATTTACTTCCTGTTGTCTTTCTAATTCTGGAAAAAAAGCAAAAGAGAATAAGTACAATTTTATTACTTAATGAATCTTTAATAAATACACACATGTATTTTACCTGGAAACTACAAATGTTACACATTTTATTATCAGAAAAATTATATTTTCATTATGAGGTTCTTTAAATATACTTTTGGCAAAAACATGCATATTTACTCTATAAAATGGCTTTTAAAATATAATTTTGAGGGGCACCTGGGTGGCTCAGTGAGTTAAAGCCTCTGCCTTCAGCTCAGGTCATGATCCCAGGGTCCTGGCATCGAGCCCCGCCTCGCGCTCTCTGCTCAGCGGGGAGCCTGCATCCCTTCCTCTCTCTCTCTCTGCCTGCCTCTCTGCCTACTTGTGATCTCTGTCAAATAAATAAAATCTTTATATATATATATGTATATATATATATATATATAATTTTGACTTAAAATTTAGCCTATAGTCACAAATTACTGGTATAAAATAGTGTTAATGTAAAATCTAGTCTCATTATAACCAATCTAGTTTTTCACTATTTTAAAATCTGGAGATAAAAGAGTAAATCCGAATGAAAATTCTCTGTATTTTATATTATTTATGATGATGTTGAGAATGTCATTTTCGCAGACATTAAGAATTACATATTCTCTTGATCTTAAGAAAGTCTGTAATAATGGTTTATTGAATTCCACAATTTAGAAAATTGTCACTAACATGAAGACATAAGCCCCAAATTATCTAATGTAGTAATATTCAATACTACCATACATACAAGCAAGAGCATATGGAGTTTTTCTTTAAACAGTCATCAATGGAACCCACAGAATGTCTAACACATGTATTTAGATACCACAAAATTCAGCAGTTTTATGAAATATTAATGTAGTTTTGCAAGTCATTTTAAAATTCAATGATCAATAATTGATTAGTCTATAAAACAGATGTATTGCACAACAACATCAACACTATATTAAATTTACTTGAAAAGTTAAATTTGACCTAACCTCTCACCTTTTCTTTTTTCTTTACAGGAAAGTAAAGTACTCCTTCTTTTACCCATGCGTTCCGAAACCTAAGTTCTCTCTGCTCATTCTCCTATTTCTTTATTAAAACCTAATGCGGCATAGAGACATCTTAGAGAAAAATAAAGAAAAGATGTGATAAATCCAAAACAAAAAGTCATCTTTAACTGGTAAATATACAACGATGCAAGTAAAACACACAGGAGAGGGAATCAAAGCCAACTTTCCGACTAGCCAATTGCTTCAAAGGTAGTTCTATGGCCACTAAAGTCAATATCTAAAAAAATTATCTTCAAATCCACAAGCCAACCTGAATTGTGCATTTTTTTCTCCCTAGAATTCAGACAAAACTAAAGAGGATTCATAGTATTAAGTTTTAATTTCATAAAGATGTCTTGAGAGAATTAAGGCTCAAAAGTCAAGGAAAATTAATCTTAAAAACCCCATAGGCTTTTGGACTAAAGATAAAATATGGAAAATTTGCTTAAACATTTATGACATCAGCAGATGGAATGCACCTACCCTTATCACCAAAACCAAAGTAAACCAAAATCTCTCTCCCTTTCTCTCTCTCTCTCTGTCTCTTTTTACCCCATCTCTCACTGGCTCTCTCTCTTTCTTGCATGTGTGTTGGGGGGTGGAGGTGAGACATCTTCCCTTCCTTTACTAGCTTTGCATACTCAGGCTGACTTTTACCTCATTTTTTATTATGAAATAGTTGGTAGATGAAAAGTGTTAGATACATGGGTAAATTATGAAGTATAAGTAAATCATTAAATAAATAATTTAAAAAAGGGAACATTTCCAATTCTTTTATGGGTTTTTACCAGTCTATCTTTTTGCTTCTATTTCAGAAAAAGAAAACACACAATTCCCAGATTAGTTCATTTTATCATGCCCTTTATTTTTGTAATGTATTTATTATTTATATATGTATCACATTTAAAAAAATTACAATTTTGGCTTTGTATTATAAAATGTTTTCATAATGTACATATATTTTTATTTTTACATTTTGATGTCCATTGTTATAATGCAACGTTTTCAGTTGTACGATATTAAAAACAACACTTCTATGGTGTTATTTTTCATGCTTCTGGGACAAAAACACAAGGTTTACTTGTTTATAAGATGTCACTAAATTATCTTCTAGGGTGATTATGATGGTTTTGACCCACAGGCAGTAAGTATATGAGAGTTTCTAAGCACTAATATGTCAGCATTTCATATTCTTACAAATCTGAATTCTTGCTAAATTAATGGTACAGGATATTATTTCATTGTAGTTTGAATTATAAATTTTGTGTTACCTAAGGTTGAGCATAGTTTCACGTATTTATTGACCATTTGAATTATGATGTACTTATTTATAACTCTTGCCCATTTCTCTATTAGGTTGTATTTCTCTTAGTAGTTTTTGGTATCTTTTTTCTGTCAACTCATCCTTTGTTGATTAGATGTGAAGGAAATACTTTCTCCTAACTCATGGATTATTATTTTCCTTCTTTACGGTGCCACACTTACTTTTAAAATAAGTCCTGAAAGGGGTTGCCTAGCTGGCTAAGTTGGTAAGAGCATGCAACTCTCGATCTTGGGTCATGAGTTCAAACCCCACATTGGACAGAGAGCTTACTTAAAAAAATAAAAAGAAGAAAAGAAAAGAAGAGAAAAGAAAAGAAGAGAAAAGAAAAGAAAAGATGTAAAAAAAATATATAAGAAGTCTTGATCTCATGAACTGCAAATAAGTAAATAAAGGTTTTTTCCTTTAAATTCCTGAAAGGCTTTGACAGTTCAAAGCAACACAAGTCAGTAGATTGCTGAACAGTTTAACTTGCATGAACATGAAAGACATTGTCCTCACTTTGTGGTGATCACTTGAGCACCACAGGATATGGGGAAGGACAGGAAGATCAAAGATCTAAACTTCAGGTTATAGCAACTATTCCTGAGATTCAGCAGAAGGGGAAAAACCTTTAGGTGGATTCGAATTATTTATATTATATTAATATTGTATAAATTATTACAGTCAAGAGCATGAGAAAGAAAGACGAAGGCATTTGAAGACTAAAACTGTCGACCAATTTCTAAAACTGTTAGAACAAATTTAATTATAACAAGGCTGAATTTCATGCAAAATGGATGAATGTTTCAATTAGCATATTTACCTAAGAGTTATGCTGATCCTGTTATTGTCCCAAGAGTTTTAAACTAGGAAAAATAATTGTAAATCATAATAACAAAATTTCAGATAAATTCAAGAAAAGGCTTTCACAACCCTTGGTGACAAATGCATTTTGAAATATTTAGGTTTCTTAGGATTATGGTAACAATTTTGTCAATTTTAGCTGCTTGTATTAGTTTTGAAATCCCACAGTCAAAATGAAGTGGTATATAGTGTGTTTTAGAAGAGGTCACATATCATTACTGGAAGACAAATTCTCCATGACACTTCTGCACATGTATCAACTTTTGTCCTGAACTAAACTTGGGATGTTCCTACAGTAAACAGCCTTGGAAGATAAAAATAGTGTACCCCTTCATGGTTGTAGACAGATTTGTTTGAATACCAGTTTAAAAAAAGATGTCTCCCTCCTAGAAAAGTGTGGACAAGTTTGCCAGTGGCCCCTTTTAAGAGACTGGGGTTTCCTAAATTCAGGGTTCTTTAACTGTGACACTAGCACACTGTGTACAACATCCAGCTGAGCCCAGCTCTGCTTCAACTTTATGGAACCTGGGGACAGGGAGAGGGGGAACTTGTACACTATCTCTTATTGGTGTGTAATAAAGCGATAATGTCCTTTATCTGTGACCCAGGAGTCTCATGTCTTCTGTCAGCATCTATGAAAGATTGGTAGGCTAATAATATGTTAGTTTGCAAAAAGAGTAATACTTTAGATCTGCCACAGTTCTTTTTCACCATCATTTCTTGGTTAATGCTATGTCTACACTACTACTCATTCTTATGGAATCTCTTGATTGGTCCTCCAATAATAGAATAGCTTTGGGATTCTTGTGAACTAGAGAAAAATTTATCCTGAGTGTGAACATTTCTCAATTATCCTATACCAGTTTCTTTCAAATTTGTTATTGTGGCAAATCTTTCAAACCAAAAGTAGAATTTTCTGAGATGGCTGGTATGATAAAGAGAATTGCAACATGGCCATGAGAACTAACTTCAGTCAATAAAGTTATGATTTACATCTTCTTTGTACACCGGATATTGAATTTAGTATAAAAACTTATAATGGACCAAGATAAATAATAAAATATTTGAGATTAATTGTGAGAAATGTGGGATTTCTACTTCATATACATGTATACCCTAGCCAAGAAATAAAGAGATTCCAGGGAAATTTCTTACTTTTGCTTTAGTAAGAAACACATAAAAATTCTTAAAAATTATAAATAATAAAAGCTATATAATATCCAATAAAGGAGGTTTAGTTATGGATACAAGTTATATTTTCTATTTAGTCTCTCATCCAGTGAAGTGACTGGATGTTTATGCAGGGTGTTGTAAAATGGATTTCCTATAGACGTCCTATTATGTTCATAAGATTACTTAACAACTCTAAGAGTCAATGATTTTACAACTTTTAGAAATTTTTAAAAATCCACAGAAGTATTTCTAATTATGTTTTTTTCCTAACAATCTAATTGCAAGTTTACATTTTACACATGACTAGATTAATTCTATTAGTGGAATCATCTTGTATTTAATGTGCCGCAAGATTCTCCAGTTTTATCCCTCATATATGCTAAAAATAAAGTAAATTTTAAGATATACTGGGACTTTTTTTTTAAATTTCTTTTCAGTGCAACAGAATTCATTGTTTTTCCACCACACCCAGTGCTCCACGCAATATGTGCCCTCCTTAATACCCACCACCTGGCTCCCCCAACCTCCCACTCCTTGCCCCTTCAAAGCCCTCAGATTGTTTCTCAGAGTCCGTAGTCTCTCACAGTTCACCTCCCCTTCCAATTTCCCTCAACTCCCTTCTCTCCATCTCCCTATATCCTCCATGTTATTTGTTATGCTCCACAAATAAGTGAAACCATATGATAATTGACTCTCTCTGTTTGATTTATTTCACTCAGCATAATCTCTTCCAGTCCTGTCCATGTTGCTACAAAAGTTGGGTATTCATCCTTTCTGATGGAGGCATAATACTCCATAGTGTATATGGACCACATCTTCCTTAACCATTTGTCCATTGAAGGGCATCTTGGTTCTTTCCACAGTTTGGCAACCATGGCCATTGCTGCTATAAACATTGGGGTACAGATGGCCCTTCTTTTCACTACATCTGTATCTTGGGGTAAATACCCAGTAGTGCAATTGAAGGGTCATAGGGAAGCTCTATTTTTAATTTCTTAAGGAATCTCCACACTGTTCTCCAAAGTGGCTGCACCAACTTGCATTCCCAACATATACTGGGACATTTGATATATTATATACATTTGGTTTTATATAAATTCCTAAAAACTTGTGCATTCAGAAAACTTAATGCATGCAAATAAAGCCCATAACTCAGAAATGTATATACTTTTACTTGATCTTTGTGTCTTTTAATTGTAAAAACTAAGTTGATATCTCTTCTTCAAGAAATAGAGGTTTTCAGAGTGCTATGGATTTATTTATAATGACATTCCTTGAAGAAACAACCAACTTCATTTTTTAAAAGATTTATTTATTTATTTTAGAAAGAAGCAGAGAGAGAGGTGGGGAGGGGCAGAGGGAGAGGAAAATAGAGAGTCTTAAGCAGACTCCATGCTGAGCCTTGAGCCCTAGGCAGGGCTCAATCTCATGAGCCTGAGATCAGGACCCTGAGATCATACCTGAACCAAAACCAAGAGTCAGAGGTTTAACCAACTGTGCCACCCAGGCACACCCCCTTCTTCATTTTTTTAAATTAAGTTTTAAAAAGATCTAATGTATAACTTCAAACTTAAAACTTAAAAATGTCAAGGATAACAAATACATACTAAAGTTTCAAAGACAACAAATATTGGTCTGAAAATGTATCTAATCTACGTGTCCTACTAACAGAAAATTTAGGCAACTATTTGTGGGAGAATGTTAATAAATGCATAATCCAAAGCAGGAAAGCCACGGAGTTTCCCTGTCAATGAAACAACTGAAATACTTGATTCACATTATGATTATAGCTCAGTCAGTGACATCAAAAGAAAATCTTTGACTTAAACTTAGTAAATTAAATTGCTTTAATCTATCATTTCTTGTGGATGTTTATTATAATGTTGGACTCAGTGCAGAACATACCTATTTTATTCTAGAAAGAGAGTTAACGATAGAGACAGAGGCAGAGAGAAAGAGAAAAAGACAAAGGGAGAGAAAAACAGAGAGAAAGAAAAAACGTTAAAAAGTAGTGGCTTGTAGCAATGATGAAAAACATGTTTTAGGTGGCAAAATGAAATGCATGCAAATGACAAGTAGGCTCCCTGTACCCTGAAAACATTCAATTCCGAGTGACCTGTAGCCATAAATTACCAGCACAAGGCTTCGGATCCTAGTCCTGTAATTTCATCAAGATCAACAAGATGCAATCTTGAACTGTTTGCATGGTGTGAGGACGAATTGATGCCCTTGTTCCTTCAGACAGCTGAGTTTGATGCACAAGAGTCTGACTACTTTTCTGTCTCTCTGTAGCCGTATATGGCCATTGTAAATAATTAAGTAGATATTTGTTACCCTTTTGTCAAATGTATTTCTGATGTTGCTCTTCCTAGCTTCCATTAAGAAATCCCTTGATTAAATTTTAAAGTCTTAAACAATTTGAGAGTCTGAGAGCATTGGATACAAACTACAATTTGAATGTTTTGCAGGGGAAAGTCATACTCTCTTTGGGAGTAGGAAAAATCATGCCAGGTGTTTAGTATGCAGCCCCATGATTCCTTTTCAAGGCACGATATTACAGATTTGATTACCAACCCTGTAGCTGGTTCTTGTAGGTCATTTATTTTCCCAAGTCCCTTTCTGTAGATATTTAGAATATACTGTTTAAAATATTTGAAAATATTTTAATTTAAGCAAAATGCCCTTGTAACTAGAAATTTTAAATTCTTAATCACTCCAACTCTTACATAATATGATAAAAAGAAAATACTAAATAAACATTATTTATAAAAATAAACTTTAAACTCATAATTCCTCTTTATACTTTGTTTATAATACTCTCCAAATAATTTTTAGGAAAGGAAACAAAATAAGGAGTAAAAGAGCTAAATAGTGAAATACAATTTTTTTTAGATTTATGCTTTAAAAAATATGAATAACTTTAATTTTTAATCACATTCTTCTTAAAATGCATGAATTCCAAACAGATTGGTATGAATATGCTGCACTTGTGGGGGTATACCATAATTATTATATATAGTTTGGAAAAAATAAAACAACCTTTAAATCTAGAACACATATAATTTAAAAAACAAAATATGGCATTAATTTTCTATTATAATTAAAAGAAGCAGAACACATTACCTTTTGTGAGGTGTTATAATGAAATGTTTTCTGCAGATTTTTACTTTCTTTTATGCAGGTGAATGTTACAAGACTTTATTTCTCCTCTCTGTACATCATTTCCTCTTTTGCTTTAATAAAATGGATGAAAAGAAAAAATGAAAAGTATATTTATAGTATTTAGAACTATACACTTCCCAGAGACTTTATTTCTATGGTGATGCTATTCCCTTAACAACTCATCTTTTTGACCACTGTACCCATTACATTTACATCCTTTAAGTGTCTCTCTCACTTTGAGATAAGATTTGAGTTATGTTTTGTATATTACACCCCAAATCTAAACAAAAAGTGCTAAAAATTAAAATTGTACACTTTGATCATACTGCCTTTCTCCCTACCCCTACCTACTCCCAACCTTTGCCTTTCATGAACTCTGTAGAGCTCATGTTCATGTCCATTATTTTTATGTTTCAGCTGCTGTTAGCCCTTGACTGCTGAAACTTGGCTATGCAAACCCAAGTTTAATTATAGGACTTGTTGATCCAAAGACAGAAGCTGGCTATGCCAGCCACCTCCTTTCCTCCTCTCTCTCTTGAGAGAAAGAGGTAGATAGCCTTGGGTTTGTAACTGGAATCTTTTACTCACATGATGTTCAGTGAGTCAATCATCACAACTTGTTTCCTCATTTAAAAAGAAAAAAAAACAGAATCATAACTTGTGCTTTGCAGATTGGTTTGGAGGACTGAGATATATGTATATATGTAAATTTTACAGAAGTTGGCAGGATTCTGATACATAGTAGGCTATCATTAAATGGTTAATGCCTTTTGCGTCACTCATTAACATCCTAGTCCCAGACTTAGAGGTGGGAAGGGTGCTATGGTGTTGACTTGGTTATTAAGCCAACTTAACAATTTTAAAGTTTTAGGCAGAAGGGTGGATCACTGCAATGGTTTAAAACATTAAAACCACTAGTCTGAAGAAGGGGAAGTTTAAAAACTATTTGATGTGTCAGTCCCTCCTCCACAGACTCTGAAATAATTGAGCCTTGGCTTTGGGAATTTAAAAAACTCCCTACATGATTCTATTATGCAAAGTTGAGAACCAGTGGTGTAGTGTGCCATGCGTCTCTGGTATGCTTTTGCTTTAACAGGAGCTTCATGAGTTTCAAAGTTTTGCAGTGGTGGGGCACCTGGGCAGCTCAGTTTGTTGAGCATCCGACTCTTGCGGTGGGCATCAGGTCATGATCTCAGGGTCATGAGATCGAGCCCTGCTTGGGACTCCATGCTGGGCATGGAACCTGCTTGAAATTCTCCATCTGCTCCCCACCACCGCCCGTGCATGCACATGCGTTCTCTCTCTAAAACAAACAAACAAACAAACAAACACACAAGTTATTATGTCCTGCGGTCGTTCCCAAGCCAGGAGGTATCATCCACCCAAGTATATTAGGAAATGTTTAAGTACAGTTTTGTTTTTCATAGTAACACAGGGAACCAGGGACATAGACAATCTCTCCACAGGTGAAAGCCATTGCCCTTCATCCACAGCCAGTCGAGGACCTCTCCCTAAAGACACTGAGGTGCCAAAGGAGATTTCAACCACTTTTTTCTCCTTCTCCATTTCCTTCCTCCCATCCTTCCTTTCATCCATCTAGCTTTTCCTTTCTCTTCAGTTAACATTCCATATTTCATTCATTGTTATTTTAATTTTTAATTGCCTTGTATATTATCAGAGAAAATAAAATAAGAACTTGGATTTTCCTAGGCCCCCTGCAGATTGGTCAAGAATATTTCTGACAAAGCTGGGCAGGGAAGGATTGCAATATCTAGAGCCTTTGGTGGACCTAGTGTCTGTGCTGTCCTGAAAGTACCCCTTAACGATGCTGGGGCAGTAGATATCTGCTCTATTTACTCCTTGCCATCTTTGCCCTCAGATAATAATTTTAAAACCCACTAATGTAATTTGTACTCTTTTTCCATTGATTATACAATGTTCTGAGGCTGCCTTAGAGTACTGAAATAGCAGCAATAATTAGTATTTATTGAACACCCATTGGGTACATGCCTAGCACCACATAGTAGACCACTGTGTGAATCTTTAACAATTCTGCTACTGCAGACTTCAGTGGAAAATAGATAGTCAAAGAGCACTTTTGCATGAGGTGGAAATCCATCTTTTCAGGCATGTGGTCAAAATTTAATTCTAATTTATAATTTTTCTGTGCTGATTGGATTTGCAATGATTTATTCTTACTTTTCTCTTCATCACTTGGTTCTAAAAAATCCTAGGTAACTGTAATTGCCAAATGAAAAACAGTTGCAATTTCTTTTGGAGCAATTATTCAACTAGGATGAAATAACACCAGCATTAATGTATGACACTTGCATTTTGACTGTGGCCCTGTTCGATGTTTCTCTGAACCTCCTTTTTGCAGGGTCTAACGGGGGAGGAGATACAGAGTTTGGACCACAGAAAACCCTTGTTTCATGCACAGAGTTAGGGGGAATCATGCAGACACGCTGAAAGCTAAAAAAGCACAAGAATCACATTATTCAACTATTTCCTGCCATTGGATTTTTAGCTAGCTTTATTCCTTTTAATGCTAGCTATTCTAAAATCAATTATTAAAATGCAAAAGTCAGTTCAGAAGATGTGAGGAAAGGGGTAGTGAGCTGATAAGTAAGTCAGTGACATCAGTAATACACACTGTGATTTTATAATTATGGCTCCATAGCTCTTATACTTCTGGATGTGAATCATGGCAATACATATTTTCCTATCAGAGAAATTGGGATATGAATAATTAAGTTACTTTTGGCAATGATTTGTATTAATTTGAGTATTTGAGGGTTATAAATGAATAAATAAATAACATCCTGGAAATTGCAGATGAGAATTCTGTAAGAATTAAAATGATTCAATGCTTTTATTTGTTCTTTGATTTCTTTTAAGTAGTTAAGTTATACTGTTGTCAGTATATTGCAACCACGCATTTCCAGACACTGGTATTGAAGAAATCTTTGTGATCTTGTTCATTCATTTTTACCGAATAGCATTGAGTTGATTTGCTGATTTTGCAATGAAATATCCCACAATGTACCCTAGCACATAAAGGTGTAATGCAATAATCTTGGTGCATTCTCCTGTGGTGATTTTACGATTGTTTATTTAAGTGCTATGTTAGATAAAATACAAAGGTCTTCAGGCAGGGGAGTAATTTAACCAATTCTATACAAAGATATTGATTAACTTTTTATGTAAGGTAGAAGGCATTATAATATGTTTGAGTATTTCCTTTAAGATACATAGCCAATTAAGTAGAAATTATTTTTATACCTCTATGGGGCTTTAATAATGATATAAATATTTAAATATGCAAACCTATTCACCTGCCCAGCATGCATGCTACCCTTTCTGCCATAAGCATCTTCCTTTTCCAAACAGTTTACGCATTTTTCCCTGTTTAAGCAGTATCTCTTATCCATGATGCAAACAGATGAAAATCTCGCTTGAGCTTCTTTGGAAGAAAATGAATAAGGGCATATCCAAATGGTGCATGTGATGATATTGTTAAATAATTACATCCTGTGCTCTACAGTTTATATTTTTAGTATTTGATAAAAATATTTCTGACTATAGCTAGGATTTTTTTAAAGATCTACCAACCCATTAACATTATTTAATTGAAGTAATTAAATAAATCAAATATGAAATTATATCAGAATATATTATATTATTCCACCTACCTATTATAATGCTGAAAACAAGACTAATCTTAATTCTACTGCATATCCATATTATAGACAGGCTTGTAGTCATAATGTAGAGGCAATTTATAATCTGGTTTTGATCTATACGGGGAGGAGAGACATTTTATTAATCTAGGGAAATATTTATATTTTTATTAACTTTTTTATTAACTTTAATCATCTGTTGGCTTAAATAAAAACATATTATTGTGGTTTGCTAATAACATTTTAATGTCTATGCATTTTTAGAAACACTACATCTCTGAGAGGTTGCCCAAGACATAGGATACACTTAATGAATATGTAGTATATCCTGATGTAAATAACTTTTGTTATTTATTTAGTAAGTACTACTACCGTGCACACTGAGGATAAAAATTTTAACTCTTTTTGTACAAGTTCATCAGGAATAGATAGTTATAAATAACAATACCCTAAGAAGTATTCTAACATTGGTATTTCTCATTTTAGAAGGGTTCTAAACTGTTATTTCTGGAAGACAACAAAAATCCTAGAGAACTAGTGAATATATAATAAACCACAGACAGAATAAGTGAACATAGACTAGGTTACATAGAAATTTCTCTATGATTGCCAGTGGGATTATGACTGAGAAGTGATATTTTGTTCATTTAATTTATATTTCATATTACTTATAATCTTTATTTTGGTTATCAAACCAGAAGTGGATGTATTTATTCCTAATTGTTTATTAGCATTTGGAATTATGTGACCCTACAAGTTGATATAAGTAAGAGGATATGGATATTTTTAAGGCTCCTCACAGATTTTGTCAGATGGCTTTTTTAAAAGGTTTTTGAATCAATTTGCTCTCCATTATCAATGTTTGAGATTTCCTATCTTACCACACATTAGCCAGTAACGAAGTAGTCTGATAAATTCTATAGGCAAAAATGCTACCTTATTCCTAGTTCAATTTGAATTTATTTGGTTATTGGTAATTCAGAGCAATAAAATTTCTCTTCATGCTTTTTGCCCATTTTTCTACTGGAATGATCCCCCCCCTTCATTTATATTGAGTTCTAATACAGTAATAATTTTCACCTACTATATTGGTTCCTAATGTTTTTTTTCCTGATTTGATGATTACTGTTAATGTATTTGTTCTTTTGAGGTACATGTTTCTTCTAACTTTTTGTAGTTACATTTGTATCTTTCTTTGAAATATACATACTTTCTTTTATGTTTAGAAAACATCTTTCCAAGTAGAGATCATATGGATATTCAGTGTCATTTGTTCTCTGTTTTTTAATGAAGTCATCTACACAGCCTTCTTGAAATCTCATTCTTGCCTTCTGTGGCATAATCAGCTTTTGATTTTATTCTTATTCTCAAGCCCTTTGCTAAGATGCTTCAAGATTTCTCCTCCTCATTCTGTTCCTAAACGTTCTGCTGCTATTCCTCTGGGTTCTATCTTTGAACTATCCTTATTTCACCTCTGCCAGACGAGTGATCTCATTTACAACCATGCATGCATTTATTACTTACATAAAAGCTTTCTCAGATATGTTTTTTTCTACCTAAATATCTATCCTATGTTTTAAAACTGCATATTTTATTGCAGGCCCTGCACCTACTTTGGAAGTTTTTAATCAAACACTCATGCCTAAGTCCCAATCCGTCCCCTTCCCTTGAGCAAGAATGTTGACACTGTACTGCTTTCCTTAAACTGATATAGACAAATCCTATAACCAAACTTTTTCTTACCCGCACAGCCTGGACCCTTATACTAGGTTGAAGGTATTTATAATTCCTTAAACGAACTAGGTTATTTCCCCCGGTTGCAGTCGTCTTTCTACCTGGAACCCTTTTATTCTCCTGGCACTCCGCATGCCCCCTCCAAGCTGGCTCAAGTGGTCCTCATCTATGCTCCTATCAGACCAGGCACAGGTTTTTTTCTTCCTTTCTTAGCATTTGTCCAATTTTATTGATATCTACTTTGGCTCATGCTCTAACATCTAGCACAAGGAATGTTTCTCAAAAAGAGGAATTATTTCATTTTGCCTTTATTTCCCAGTGCTCAACCATATGATAGGCACTGAGTGATATAGGCAATGAATAAGTATTTGTTAAACTAAATGAAATTGAAAATGTACAGAGACCGATTAATGCAATTACCATACTTTCTCTAGCAAAGCTAGAATTAAATAAAGGAGATAATGGGTTTACTCAGGTCTAGCCATTAGTAAATGTGCATAAAAGATGCTCAGAGGGTCATATCTGTTAGTTTGAATATATTATGGATTGGGACTGTTAAAAATAAAAAAAATTACTTTAGATTTATGTTAGAAATTTGTGATAATGGCTGGGGAGAGGGAAAGAACTGCTATGAGAATAGGGACAAAGAATAAAGGACAGTAACAGTTAGTTAACATGAAGAGTTCACATGAAGAGAGGGCAAAGTCTGAATTTTCTATCTAATCAGAAGTGAGATCTTGGAAATTTCAAGTGGTAAGAGTGTATTTGCAACTGTTTTTCAAAAAAAAAAGAAAAAGAACATTACCAAAGTTAAAAGTGCATAATAAATGCTCCTTAAGAACCATTTATTAAGATCCATAATTAGCTTTAAGTTTAATTAGCCATTTATAGCAAATTTATAGCAAATTGAACTTCAAACATTTGCCTTTGCAACAAAATTTGAATTGTAAGATGCTTTTTGTTTGTTTGTTTGTTTATGTATTCTCAGTAACAGACTTTCCTAGCTAGATATTCTTGTTTGGCAGTTCCTGGGAAATGCCAGAATGGATTTCCTGTAAATGTTGACCTCTAAATGATGAAAAAAATCTTGGACTAGATGTTACCAGAGCAGAAATCATGATCTTAGTAAGTTCTTTGTAGCTCCCTCTTTGATATAGCATTTTAATTCCTATGTGGGATCATAGAATGCTTTTACTGTTGAATGAAGAGGAATAGAGAGGGAATATTTCCTAGAACAGAAAGGAAGAGGTCTGGGGTGGAGGACTACCTCTGGCCTAAGAAGAATAATATATTAAGGTACAAATAAGTATGTGTTGATAGGTGTTGGCTTTGTCTAGAGAAAGGATGTTGTGAAAATTATGTTCAAAGATTTTAGTGTTACTAGAGAATGAATAATAAAATCATCTGCTGAGTGAGTCAAGCAGGGATAAAATTGAAAACAGGAGGATTTCTGGAAACATGAAAAGAGCTACTATAAATAAGCCTCCAAGGAACCCAAAAAGAATGAAAATGATTAATGAGGAAAAATAAAGGATCAGTTATAGTTTGATATCAAAAATTATAGGTGACCCATTCAGCAGAGTCTTATGATTTTGTCTAGCAGGAGTTACCCAGAAACAAATTAGAGGGAATGAGATTAAAACGTTGACCAAAAGTTGCAAATAGGTTGGCAAGTAGTGAAGAGAGTCAAGAGAAGAACAGTTCAGGGTAAGATGGATAATAATGAGTAAACCTGGGAATAACTACATATGTAAAATGCAGAGTGGTATTCATGAATTACTACAGGTCAAGAGGAACAATGGGTCACTGGTAGCTATCATTGTTCCACTGGGATTTACTCTAGCAAAAGTCTGTGCGAACCAGGATATGTATTTTTTCCTAGATTCTTAGCTATTCAACTATAGTTAATGCCTAGTAATTCTATTTTTTTAAAAGATTTTATTTATTTGAGAAAGAAAGGAGTGAGGGAGAGAGCATGAGTGGGGTGAGGTCGGGGGGAGGCCAAGGGAGAAGCAGACTCCTCGCTGAGCAGGGAGCCTGACGGGAAACTCAATCCCAGAAAAGCTTTTCATTCCCTTAGGATCATGATCTGAGCCAAAGGCAGACACTACCCAAGTGCCCCCAGTGCCTATTAATCCTTAACTGTATCCCTGCCCAAACAATTTTGGCTTGGCAGGACTAGAAAAAGATATTGTATGTGTAAATATTATGAATTGGATTCTTAGGTATGATTTGAGCAAATATAGGTAGAAATAGTAAACTCAAAGTCATGTTAGAACATGTAGGCTGATGGGTGAATGTTTAGAAGCCTTGAGTTCTATAGGATGGATTTTTGAACTGGAACCTTTTGATAACAAACTTTCAAATCACTGATTTTTTTTTTTTTAATTGTGCTTGGTGTTAAAAAAAGGAATCACCAGTACATAGGCATTACATACAATGGGACAAGTGTCCGTATAAAGAAGCTAAGATGGCATAAAATTGATGCCGTCCCACTAGGAATGTGTGGATCCCTCAGAGTTCAGTCTATCGCAGAAGTAGACTTCCTAAAGGCATGACTTAGAATACCGTACGAAGTTACCCATTATTAACATCAAATAATGGAATAATATGCCAAACATATTAACTGATAGCATTTGGGAATATTTCATCCTTCCTCGGTGTGGTCTTGTTTACCACAGAAAATAGACAACAAAGAAAAATTCTGTTCAGTGACCTCCTGGGTGAACTGAGCAAAGGAATAGAAATTACATTATTTAACAGCACAGTGTATGCATGTTTCCAGAGTCCCCTGTTCATAAACTGACTTACTGTATATTTGGCTACATTATAACTGTGTATCTAATTTGCAACTTTTCTGCACAAGATGGACTTTAAGCCTTAGAATGAAAAGCTTTTCATTTGCAGTTTTTGCAATGGGATGCAAGTCTTCAGAGTATATTTTAAGGGCTATTGTTAACTGTTTATTTTAGAGTTACTATCTTTTGAAATGCTTATGTATGTATAACCGTTTTATCCTATATACTTGTCTTCAAACTGATTGTGTGAACAGCATTGTACACAGCTTAAAAAAATGGATACTTACTTCTTGAGAGGTAGATTCAATTATATTAAGTAATGTAATTTTAAATAATTATTACAAATCCTGTAAGACATTTATATAATAGAGCACAAAATAAAAACTCTTATGCCTGACAATCAGAAGGTTTTTGCTTTTCCAAGATATGTAATCTGTAGGTTAGAGCATTTAAAATAAGTGTCCTGTCCTGTTAAATCAAATCAATTTAAAATAAAAGACTAAGACATCTTTGTAAACTAATGACGCACAGCAATTCTTGCTTGTTTGTTGTTGTTGTTGTTCTTTCTTCCTCACTTTCATTTGAATCAAGAACATTTACTTTTTTAAAAATGTGACTACACTGAGTCTGTCTCAGCAGATAATTTAAGAACGAGAAAGACTTCCTTTTTTTTTTTGTTTTCCTTCTCCTTCTCCTTTTCTTCCTCCGCCTTCCCCTTTCTTCCCTCCCGCCCATCCTTCTCCTTTTTATTTCAACAATAGTGAGCACCGTGCAGACAGATAAGTGTTAATAATGGTGGTTTCCACTTTAAAGTGAGCAATTCTTGCCATGTTGCTGGAGACAGTTTAAAGTTGATTGTATTGTCCTTTTTATTCTCTCATTAAGTTTGAAGAGAAGCTCTTTGTCGGGGGAGCCCTTTATGATGCTCTGTGCATTTCTGGTCACCAGGAGTGACAGGTTATGGTCATCTCCCACTGCTATAAAAACAAGGTTACAACAAATGTAAATCGCTTATACAGTTGAACCTTGAACAACATGAGTTTGAACCGTGTGGGTCCACTTATATGGGGATTTTTTTTGAGAAATAGAGTTCAGTACTATAAATGTATTTTCTCTTCCTTATGATTTTTCAACAATATTTTCCTTTTGCTAGCTTATTTTAAGATTACAGTATATAATACATATAACACAAAATTTGTGCTATCGACTGTGTTATGTTATGGGTAGGGCTTCTGATCATTAGTAGTCTATTAGTAGTTAATTTTTCTGGGAGTCTAAAGTGATCCACAGATTTTTGACTACATGGGGATTTTCAATTTAATACAGTATGGACTTGAAAAAGTTGTTTTACTACTTTGAGACTCAACTATACATTCCTAAAAATGGGGATAGTGATATTGATAAGCAAATGAGATACTACAAATTAAATTATTCTTTCATTTGATAAAGTTTTACAAATATTAATATTACAATATTTTTCAGGAAGTTCATAATGCATTAGGGAAGGTTAGACAAGTATATATATTATCACAATAAAAGGCATTAATTTTATGACATTGTGTTTACAATAAGAAATAGGTAGTTGGCCTTCATCACCATTTGTAGCAGGAAGTGTTTAAAACCCTTGGAATTTCCTAAATCATGAGAGAGAGAAAGCTGTCTCTTGCTTATGTTAATGATCGACTTTGGGACCACACCTAAGATTGCAGCACGTTGCCAGGAGAACCACTTACATGATGATACAGGTGGACTGTTCAGTCCAAACTCCTGATCTCAGGAGACGGGAGAAGGGCTGGAGGTTGAATCAATCTCCAATGGCCAATGATCTCATCAATTATGCCTATATAATGAAGCCTCCATAAAAACCCACAAGTTTGGGGTTTGGAGAGCTTCCAGGTTGCTGAATGGGAGAGTGACACACTCAGAGAGGGTGTGGGAAACCCAACTCCTTCCCCGTACCTTTCTTTATCTATCACTTCCCTCTGGCTGTTCCTTTTAAAATAAACTGGTGATCCAGTAAGGTTTTGCTGATTTCTATGAGCCATTCTAGCAAATTAATTGAGCCCAAGGAAGGGTTTGAGGGAACTTCCAATCTGTAGCCAATCATTCAAAAGTACAACCTAAACTTGCAATTGGCATCTGATGCAGGGGCCGACAGTCCCATAGGAATGAGCCTTTAACCTGTGGAATCAAACACTATCTTAGTGTTGAAACTGAGTTAACTATAGGTCATCCAACTGGTATCTGAAAATTGCTTTGTGGTTTGGGGAAACTGCCCACCAAACAGTGGAACTGGGTGTTCAGATCTCTTAGATTTATTATCTTAAAATCTTAATTTTTAAGAATCTTAGCATCTTAAAAACTTAGATATTAGTAAATATCTAAGAAGTCTGTAATATATGCTCTGGGGAGACAAAAGTGAATAAAGTATACCCTGCCCTCTGGGAGTTTATGGCTCTGTAGGATGTATGAAAGCTATATAAATTAATTTTTAAAGTAGACATACATATGTATATGTACACATACATGTACATAGTTATATGTGTTTAAATGATTGATAGATACATAGGTACAAAGATACATAGAAAGATAGATGTGCTATAAAAGATCCAGGATTATAAGGAATTAGACTAAAAGCAGCAAAGCTCAGCTTCTATGAGAAATCAGACTAAGAAAGGCTACATTACTTCTATGCACTTATGGAGGATACCCCCTTGGAGCAGCCTAAATGATAGGCAGATAAGGCAACAGAATGAATGGAATCAGAGACAGGGGAGCGAGGAGCTCTTTACATATTTGATAGCAAGCGATAGGTGGGGAACAAATTAAAAGGACTTTCTACAATGTATTTATAAACCATATGAAACAATTTGCACTTCTTTTCTGAGAACATGGGGCTCTTTGAAATGATTTAAGTAGGAGAGGAACAAGATCAGATCATGTTTTTGAAAGATTATTTTTTATTTGGAGTAGAGATTAGATTAAATGATCTGTGACTGGAAACAGGGTAACTATTTGCTAATTTGTAGAGGTACTCTGGGTAAAACTTCATGGAAAGAATTGGCAAGATTTGAGGAAAATTAAGGGAGCAGAAGGAGCAGGAATAGCTTGTTGGATATTCAGTTTCTGGTGTGAGAAAATACGTAAATGATGCCATAAAACTAAATCATGGTTACAAACTATAATTATGCAAAGAAGGAAAGGTAGATGCTGCTAAGACAATGTAAGTAAAGGAATCCAAGTTGGTCAGAAGTCTGGGTAGGAGAGCTGCCTTTAAGAAGTGATGAGTCAGCCAAATTTGAATGGAAAATAAGAATTAAGTAGGTCAAAGGCGAGGAGAACACATAGCTAGAAGTAGAACCATAATTGCCAAATCTTGCAGTGACTGGAAAAAAGTTGGGCTCATTAAAGGAGCTGAATGCAGGCTAGTAACTAGAGTCCAGAGAGCAGCCAGGGAACTCGTGTGAAGTGAGGCAGTGGCAGAAATTAAAGAAAACTATATAGCACTCTGCTGGCCAGATTTAGAATGGTGGTCTTTATCTTTAGAAAAACAGAATTTGAAGTGCTGGTTGTATGTCTGTGTGTGTGTGTGTGTGTGTGTAAGGCATATGTAGGTTGTATTTTACCACTATCACTCTGGGTTCTGTGTATGAAATAGATTACAGGTGTCCACAGAGGATCCATGGAAAATAGGAAGGAAGTTCTTAAGATTCCAAGTAAGATGGGAGACAGTTTGGGTTAATTATTCTGATGATGATGGTGATGAAGAACTTTGGAAGTACATATAAAATACATATAAAATAAATTATAGAATTTCAGAATTCACCATTTGTTGGAGCTTCTCATTGGTTCTAAGCACAACTACTAATTAGAAGGAAAATATGTGGTGAATATTTTTGCAGCTCATCACTTTTCTTTTGATTGAGGAAAACCAATGTTTATGAAATAAAAGAAATGGATAGAAACCGAAAAGCAATACTAGACATGGAAGAAAAAAAGAAACAGAAGAGATCATTGTTGGGACACCTGGGTGGCTCAGTGGGTTAAGCCTCTGCCTTCAGCTCAGGTCATGATCTCAGGGTCCTGGGATCAAACCCCGCATCAAGCTCTCTGCTCAGCGGTAGCCTGCTTCCCCCGTCTCTGCCTGCTTCTCTGTCTACTTGTGATCGCTCTGAGTCAAATAAATAAATAAAATATCTTAAAAAAAAAAAAAAGAATAGGAAGAAGAAGAGGTGACTGTCGCAGGAGCAAAAGGAAGAGAGCATCAAATATAGAATCACTGTCAAAGATTCTAGGAAGGTAGGTACTAAGCCATAGTCCATGACTTAGTAACAAAAAAAGGACCTATGACCTGTTCTGCGTTTTGGAGAGAAATGGAAGAGACATTGAGAAAGGTCTCCGAAAGAAGTGACCTAGCAGATCCACTGGAAGACTTTTTTGAAAAAGAAAGGCTAAGAGTTGCTGAGAGTTCTCTTTGATATCTTCACTTTGTTTTGTCTATGAAATGGAAGGTCTGTGGATGTTTTCAAGAGATTGGTCATGTTTGAAAAAGCAGCAATAGATGATGAAATCGAAACTTGACTAGGGAACTAAAGGATTAGTCAGTTCCAAGGCTCTCAACATCTGTTGGAAACAGCCCCACCCTGGGTGATAGGGGAGTTGCAGACTCACTAGAAACTTTAAACTTCCACTGGGCACAAAGATAGGCCTGGATCTAAAAAAAAAAAAAAAAAAAAAATGAAATGAATGAAGAGGCTTTGGATTACGGTGGGGGAAAACAGGTATCTTTACGGTACTTTTATCCAAATGCGACACTGAAACATAAAAGAAGTGTATCCAGATGGGTGTCCAGTTGGATTGAGATTGGAGGAGACAGATATTTCACGCAATGGCATAAAAGACTTGGCATACATTTAAGTTGATAATTATTAATTAGATACCATGTGTAAGAAAGATGCTGCAAGTATTTAAAATAAAATGTGAGATATATTTTCCTCTTTGGATGATATATGCTTTAGTTAGAAAAAAGGTACAAGAATATGAAAACAACACTATGTTAGTATACAAGTATAAAGGAATGACAGACAATAGTTGAAAAATGGCACTAAAGTATTTTATTTATTTATTTATTTATTTTTTAAGTGATTTTATTTATTTATTTGACAGAGAGAGATCACAAGTAGGCAGAGAGGCAGGCAGAGAGAGAGAGAGGAGGAAGCAGGCTCCCTGCTGAGCAGAGAGCCCGATGCGGGACTCGATCCCAGGACCCTGAGATCATGACATGAGCCGAAGGCAGCGGCTTAACCCACTGAGCCACCCAGGTGCCCCTGGCACTAAAGTATTTTAATATTTTAATAGTCTTATTGAACTAAATAAACTTGGATGAAAAGCCTTTCTCAGTTCTCTATTTTCTTTTTTTCCTCTTTATTCTGTCTTTCCACAGCGAATAATATCAATTGAATTTTCTGAGTTTCTTAATATGCAAAAGTCTACTTATTTTGCATTAGAGCACACTTCTAAAGTAAGATTTCAGTGAATTGAACAAATGTCATTACCACAAAAACAGGCCAAGGCCAGAAGTAAGCTCTTTCTCAGAGTGAAAAATGGTACTACACTGTCTGATGAAAAATTTTGAGAGATACATTTAGAAACTGTTAGCTTATCGGATGCTTGGGTCGTATAGTCGGTTAAGCGTCTAACTCTTAATTTTGGCTCAGGTCATGATCTCAGAGTTCTGGGGTTGAGCTCCATGTGCAGCTCTGTACTCAGTGGGGAGTCTGCTTGAGGATTCTCTTTCCTTCTCCCTCTGTCCCCCTACCCCCCTGTTGGCTCTATCTCAAACAAATAAATAAATCTTAAAATAAATTGTTAGCATACATTTTAATTATAAACACTTCATTTAGGAGACTATTGTAGGGATGTGATGTTAATTATCTTGCTTATATTTGAGTATCACAAATATGCTTATTTTAGTTTTCTTCTTGTATTGCTGTTAAGGAAAATCTGTTAAGAGATGACCTTTCCCTTTTGTTATTGTATTAGTGATGACAGATTGTGTTCCAGGCACTGTGCAAGAGGCTGACAGGTAGAAAAACATGCATCTTCTCCTGATTGAGCAAATAGGGCAACATGAATAAGGAGATTTCTAACCTTGAATGGTAAGTTCATTTATTTCCCTTGATGATAAATTACTACATTTTATCTCTCAGATCAAGAACATAGATACTTTGTTTTAATTTTCTCTCTGAGTCATTGGAATTACAATTATTATATCCAGAAGTTAAATATCTCAGAAGGAAGATACTGTTTTAATACATTTCAAAAATTTCTAGTTCTACTAGTGGATACTGCATAGACCATTAACTCAAAAACTGCTCCATCTGTGGGCTGGTGAGTCACACTGATATCTTAAGCAAAAAATGAATGCTAGTTTCTGAATAAATGATTCGGCATGCAGAAGATATATTATTTAGGTCTATCTAAATTGTTGCGTCTGAACACTTAACTAGAAGTACTTAAACGCCTGTTAATCATAGTTGTAATTGGTCTCACCTAACCCTGTGGCCTGGCGGTGATAACAGATCAAGGGACAAACAACATAAAAAAAAGAGGACTCTGTCAGCTACCACCAGCTCTTCTGCTCGCGAGCTGTATTGCTGGAACTGGCACCTATTTACATGTTTTCTGTCACGGCCAGTGTGACAAATCAACCAGGAAGGTGAGGATAAGAGGATAGTGAAAAGAAATTAAGAGACAAAGAGATGGGGACAGGAGGAGCACCAAGGAGGATGTCCAATAGTGCCCATTCTATTCAAGGCTGTGAGGCATTATATAGCTAACAGAAACAATCATAAGAAAGTATCTAATTTTAGCTGATTACTAAAGAGTTTGCAACAAGCACAGAAAATCCTTCAAGCTTTCCCATTATCTATTTCCTAAACATCAATAGCAGACCTTCTAGCGCCAGATGTACTGATTTCAACGCCACCAAGACATAGTTTGTGTAAGCACATCACAGTCTTACAGTGGTGTCGTCTAGAGCCCGTGCAAGGACAGCAAGGACCAGCCAGGAATTTCTGACCAAGACCAAATCATCTCTATCTGACTAGCAAATGTGTGGGAAGTCACGTGGGCGAGCACCCAACACAGAGCACAGACCCTTTCTCAGTGCTACTCAACTTGATCGACCTAAGCCTTTTGTTCGGCTATTCAGCCTTTAAAGGAGGCACAAGTCAGGGCCTGGTTTTGTTCACGTCTCAAGCCTTATCATAGGCTCCCACAGTTTTTTACTCGCTCAATTGATAAATCCTGGAAGGTCTCACAACTCCGTCTTTATTCCTATTTTTACATGGCTTCCTGGCTTGCATATTGCCAATATATCTGCTTCTGATTGATGTCTTCAGGTATCTTAGAAGCTGACAGCACCTGACCAGTGCTGCACCTAGGTGAGTGATTTCCACCAAAAAAATACTGAAAGTGCATCTGTCTTGTTGTCACTTCTCAAATATTTCCCCTTTATTAAGCTCTTATTGTTGTACTAAAGTCACAAGGTGGAACTACCTCTTGTCTACAGAAAGTACAGTGATGTAGCTTTGATTTGCCTTTTTCTTTATAATAGCTTTCCTTTCCCTCGCTTCCTGGCATTTGATTGAGTGGAGTTAGGTCAAGAGATCATCTGAGAGGCTATCAAATCAAAATGCACACAGTGGTCTTTCTCTCCACATCAAGGACTGAGGTGTTCTATATCAATGAGCTAGCTGCAGAACCAAAAATGCCATCTCAATTTTCCTTTCTTTCCAACTCTGGTGTGCTTTATGTAAATCAACAAGAGACGGCAAACCAGTAGTCTGCTGGCCCAACCCTTTTATTGTTGGCTGGTGTGATGCAGGGAAATAATCAATGACTGAACTTGACAGTCTTCATTTTTTGAATGACTCTATTTTCAGGAAACAATCTAAGTATTATCTGATGGGGAAGAGTGGCGTGGGCTTATGTGATTTCTCTGATAAACACAATTGCAGATTGAATTATTTCTGTTTCTATACATCTCCTTATTAAATTTCAAAGGGAAATTTAAAAAACTTTGGCATTTTATAAAACACAAAAGAATTAGCAGGGAGACACTAAACATACTGCAGAAAAAAAAAATAATTCAGTCTCACAATAGTAAATTTTGGCAGAGTTTATATCACATAAGATTAAATGTATTAGGTTTAAAGTTAATTACCATTTCTCCCTTACCTTTCGTATTGATTAAGCCTCTGTTCAAGAATTAGTATTTCTGGGGCACCTGGGTGGCTCAGCGGGTTAGAGCCTCTGCCTTTGGCTCAGGTCATGATCCCAGGGTCCTGGGATTGAGCCCTGTGTCTGGCTCTCTGCTCAGTGGGGGGCCTGCTTATTCCTCTGTCTGCCTCTCTGCCTATTTGTGATCTCTGTTTGTCAAATAAATAAATAAAAGCTTAAAAAAATTAGTATTTCTATCCTAAACTTGTTTGAGAATTCTAGAATCCTTTTTAAAAAATTACTATGGGGCACCTGCGGGGCTCAGTTGTTTAAGCATCTGACTCTTGGTTTCTGCTCAAGTCATGATCTCAGGGTGGTGAGATGGAGCCCTGCATCCGGCTCCACACTTAGCTGGAAGTCGGCTTGAGATTCCCTCTCTGCCTCTCCTTCTGCTCCTCCCTCCCTCTACCCACCCTCGCATCCTCTCTCCCCAAAATAAATAAATAAATAAATCTTTAAACAAATTCCTGGACCTCTTGCTTTTAATAAGGTTCACAGTTCTTGGTATCAGAATGAAACATAAATTGGTATTTACCAGTCAGCCATCAGTGGTTATTAAATATAGTACTTCTTTCTTACGAATTTCATTACCTATATTTCTGTTTATTTTTTTCGAAGTCTATTCAAAATTATAATTGCAAAAATCTACACACATGGGAGTTGCAAGGAAACCAGCATTTAAGAGAAATGCATGCCATTCTAATATATAAACAAACCCAGTTTTATACAGCTGTTATGGGAGGAGTTTTTCTAAAACTCCATGTGTTTAAAAGGTTAAAGAATACTTTAAGTGAATGATCTCTATCTCTGCCATTGCTCAAAAAATCTTTGTCAGAGGGCTCTTTCCTATCTCCCACTACAAAAATATCCACTGAAAGTGAACAGCTTGTCCCGAAGGCATGGAACTTAGCATAGTCAGATGAGTGAGTACATTTTACTCTCACACAGTTAGAGGTTAATAAAAATAAGATGTGATGAAATTGTGTTGGAATTCCAACCTTTTGAATTTTCATTCTAGCACCACTTCAGTTTTATAAGGAAGATATTTGGAAGGGATTTATAGTTTAGTTCTGTAGGGACTCAGCCACAATCTCCTACACATAGTCACTAATGGCAAAAAGCCACAAAGAGTTGGTATGGCTATAAGTTTTCATTTGTAATCCTAATTTGGAGGCAAAACATGGCCCTTACAGTTGAATAGGAAAAACAAAAAACAAAAAAACAAAAACAAAACAACATTTTTTTTCACTAACCATGAACTGAAATTTAATATATCCTTCAGTTATGAATATACAGATGGAAAAAGACTTCAAATACATAGTAGAATCAGCTAATCTGTTGATTTTTACCAATGAAATTAAATCTTTTTTTCTTGTTGCCTAGTTGTTGTGGATATCTTGAAATACCATTTGTCACCGCTTTAAGTTTATGGTTGATAATAGACCAGCTAAATATTTTACTATTTAATGTATTGAAAAGTCATATATATTACTATATAACTATATATATTATATATATTACTATATATATACTTGATAACTATATTTTAAACTGATTGGCTTTAATTTTAATTCTAAGTATTTTATTTTATGGATGTAAATGGAATATTCTGAGGTTCGTAAGTTTCACCAGACTGTCAAAGAGGTTCATGACCTCAAGAAGTTTCAATACTCTTGTCCTGTGCCTACATCCTAATTTTGGTCCTCATACTGCCAAGGATCAAAGACAAGGAAAGATCAATCTGAGAAAAGATTAACGTGAAAGGAAGACAGATCTAATTACTCCTTCTTAGGTCTTTGTAACCTTTACCTAAGAATCTCTGAAAATTTGCACACCTTCAAAATAAGAGACCTATCAGCTGTATGTTGGAACACGAGCCACGTGAGAGAATAAATCCCAAAAGGGATAGGGATTAAGAAAAATCTTTAGATACAATCTGAAAGAGGGTTTCAGCAAGAGGTTGTCAACACAGAATTTGAACAAAAGATTGCAGAATCATTCCACATCACAAAAGAAACATTGTGTCCTAACACCATGAATTTGGCTTTGTCAAAGCAAACATTGAACTGCCTGAAAGTTAAACAAGTATCATTCAGACCGTTGTAACAGGGCAGACAGAGAACTCCATAGAAACAAAGGCTGGGCAAGTGTTTAAGAGCTGACGGGAACTCCTAGGCCACCCGTATTTTTTTTTTTTTATTGGCCTTAACAAAAGGAGAAAAGCAAATTTTCTCTTACCTTCCTGACAAGAGGTAGTTTTACAACCTGGAGTAGGGCTGCCTACTGAACTTAGGTCCTCCCTTGCTACAGAAACTGGGAGATAAGGGAGCCATCTTCTTTGATGAATATATTTCAAAGGTATGGATCCAGGTCCTGGAGAAAAACATTCCTGGGTGGTAAAATTTGCAAGAGGCTTTAAAAAGATTTACATCTCAAAGAATAAGATAAAGAATTGACAATTACAAGTTTTCTAATGTAAATGTTCTAAGAAAAGGGAGCTCAGAGCCTAGAGTCAGAAATAAGCCGGTCTAAAGACTAGTCAAGCTGAGAGAAACCTGAAGGCCACCTTTCCATCTTGAGTAGCTCATAACAGTATTGCTCCTTCAAGGTAGAATGAGGGAGAGAGAATCAAGTTTATGTTCCTACAAAATAGACTATTTCTGAGTATAAGGATATATTTGTGGAGGAGAGAGTGAGAGAGAGAGAGTTATTTTGGTCTAATGGATACTACTTCCAAATAAACACAAATCAGAATGTTAATAACAGCAAATTAAAACAACAGCCATTGAAATGATGAGTTCTTCAGATGCTGAGAGATTCCAGAAGTATTGCTTTACATTTACTACATCTGATTAAACAAAAAATAAAATATTACGGTTTTGTCAGTAGGTATAGGTTTTTCCAACAATCTTTTTGAAAAACCTACCATTTGTTTTTTCAGTTTGTCTCTGTTAGGTCCCCCCAAAAAATAGGTATCCCAATAATGGGTCTGTGACTAAAGGAGTGAGACTGATACAAAGCAAAATTCAAGCAAAGCTTTATTTCCCGCTAAGCATCGGGAATCAAACCAACTGTCAAATAGGTCGGGGTTGCCTCTTACAGAGAGGACGACCCCTCCCTGCTTTCCAGACTAACTTTTATAGAGCAAAGGCCATGTTGTTGGGCCTGGCCAAACACAGGTGGCCAATGAAATTGTAACACACAGAGAAAACTGCACAGTCATGCTAGGTGACCAACTGAACTACAATTTACCCTAGTAGACATTTGAACCAGCCTATCACCTAGTTCAGAATTGGTGCCCAAAAGGTGCCCAAAGGGTGGGCCCATACTTCTTGGTAGCCAGGAGACAGCATGCACCCCCATTAATTGAATACCTCCACCTGGCCTGACCCACCCTTGTATTTGGGCTTTGTTACCTGGGACTGGTTTCCGGGACTTGTTTTTAAGTAAGTTCCCTTGGGGGGAGGGGGCAGAGTCAATTTAAGTTTTACAACAAAATGGCAGTTCAACTGGGGTGGGGCTGCTCTGGCTGAATAGGCCCTTACAGTCTCCAAAAGGAATGGTATGCCATCCAATCTCAATGTAGGTACTGAGTATACCACAAAGAAGCAAGTAAATCCAACGTCATTCTTGATTAAATAATCATCTTTCAGAGCACCTGGGTGGTTTAGTTGGTTAAGCATCTAAATTCAGCTCAGGGTCCATTACTCCCTGCTCAGCAGCAAGCCTGTTTCTCCCTCTCCCTCTGCACTCTCTGCCCCCATGCTTGCTCTCTCTCTCAAATAAAATAAATAAAATCTTAAAAAACAAAAACAACAACACCACAACTAATCACCTTTCCAGTACAAAAACAAGACGTGCTAGTTGTTTTTTTCTTCTTTCTACAACAGGAACTGCAACCTAGTTCTCATTCTTAATCACAGAATCAAAGGTTAACTTTTGAGCAACCTGAGAATTTAAATCATTCTCTTTTACTTCCAAAACTTAAGCTCTTTTTACTTCCTTGATTATTCCCATTCATGATTGAATCAGCTATTTTTGTGTTTGGGTATTTCTTTCTCTTCACATTCTATACTACATTTTTCATGAAGCAGTATTCCCCGATCACAGTTTCAGAATCAAGCAATAAATTAACAACTGATACAAACTTAGTATTTTTCTTTATCTTTTAGGCAGCTGTAGTTTGTGACGCCTTTACATAAAATTAGTTCTAAAATGAAAAAAACATTTTAGGTTTGACATTCAACTTGCCAACTTATGAAACCTGTTTCCAGCTATTAATTATTATTATAATTATATGAATCCAAGGAAAAGTATTAAATATATGATGCCTATAGACATGTAGATTTAAACTTGAACTTCTATACACACAAGGCTTTTCTCCTCTTTTACCCAGACACTAAAACTAAAATCTTGTGTTCCTTCCAAACTCCTACTTCTGCAAAACAACAAAAGATAGGAGTCTGCTCTGAACTCAAATTCTGCATCATGATAATTAGTTTCTTCTTTAATCTGAGAACGGCTCACTCTGTTATTCAAGACAGAAGCAGATAGGGGAAGAGAGGATGCTCTGGTTTGTGTTTTCTCAGTGTAAATTAAATTGCTGATTTTTGGCCAAAAGGGGGCAGGCATTTCCATGATAAAGGCAGAAATGTGCTTCTATCCAGGAATATTAATAGTTAAAACAAGAGACAGCTATTACCTACTGGAGAACTCTACTTGTGCAAAGAAAACTCCTGGGTACTTCCAATAAGAAAGATGTACCAGAGCTTGCTGACAGGAACAGAGTGAGCCTTTGTTAGTTCTGGACTTTTCTGTCACTCACCTCTAGATAATATCAAGTACTATGACAGGGACAAGGTGTATGAAACTGCTCTTCAGGCAATGGGGACTTGCAAACACCTAATTGAATTTCTCCCAGAGATAAAAAGATTTTTAAAAAGTCACAGTTTGTCAGTAAAAATGATCTGCTAATTGTAGGAAATTGCTGTTTCTTTTAAGTAATAGATCTTAGTTTTATATAGAAGGCTCTGTTTTTTTTTTTCTGATGTTTCACTTTCTCAATATTTATTACTATTGCTTTTTTATGATATGCTTACATGTGTTAGAATAAAAACACATTCTTTTTAGTTTCTAGAACTTTATTTATGGGAAATCTTCATCTGTGTTTTGCAGTTACAGCAACATTTAAAAAGCCACCAAATGAAATACTGAAGTATTGTGTTATTGCTGCTGCTTAATTATTGATGTACGTATATGTATCTGTAAACACAATTGATCACTTATACTTGCTAATGTAATTTATAACAATGTTACAATTCTATGCTGTCTGTCAAGATATACAGTCAACACTTACTATTTTCAAGCCACCATGAGTACACATAGCTATTCTTTTGTCTGGAGGCACAAAAGGCACGTAGATGCTTCTTCATTTCCAGTCTCTTTCCAAATGTTTTCTGAAAATTAAAGCTTTCCTACTTTGCATATATGTCTTTATTTCCTTGCCTCTGATTTTTGATACAATTAATTTTATATTTGTGTTACCAAATATAAAAACATAGGCAATAAAAATAATAATTTCTTTGTTATTTAGTAAGGGCAGGTAGAGTTAGGAGTTTTCTTGTGTTTGAAGATCCCATAATCATAGGAAGAATAATGACTATGGCTTTGTGTGAAAACTTATGTCAAGTCATCTCGTGAAAATTTAATGTCTGTGATGGTAGATAACTCATTTTGTTACATTCATATATAAGATAAATACTGCTAGAATTTAGATAGCATAAATCATAAAACTATAGTAGAAGAACATGAATTTTATTTTTAATTCTCTTCAAATATTTTATATTTTGAACATTGTTACTGAAAAGGGATACACCCAAATGCTTTAAAAAGTGAAAATTTTTCACAAATACTCCCAGTTCATGGAACAAAAAAATAAGCATACATCAATAAAGTTTACCTTTATTTTTCTCCTCTAAATAGAATGCAATGTTAGTGATCATTTATGAATCAATATATCAGATTATTAATTTTATGGGACTATAAAGAAAATAGGTGGTTAAATTTAATAATAGATACTTTAAACTCAATTTTTTGCAGCTTCAGAAAATGGTATCTACTAATTGTAGCTCTAGTGTATATATATAAGAATCTGTCAGTCATGTTGCAAGGTGTTTCATATCTAAGCATATCTGTCAGGAAGTTCTATTCAAGATCCAGTGGAATTATTCCGGGCAAACAACTGAAATGAATTCTTTTGGAGTGATCAAAGTTAATTACTAGCTTTTAAAAATGTTTGTGTAGGGGTGCCTGGGTGGCTCAGTGGGTTAAGCCTCTGCCTTTAGCTCAGGTCATGATCCCAGGGTCCTGGGATTGAGCCCCGCATCAGGCTTTCTGCTCAGCAGGGAGCCTGCTTCCTCCTCTCTCTCTCTCTCTGCCTGCTTGTGATCTCTGTCTGTCAAATAAATAAATAAAATCTTTAAAAAAAATGCTTGTGTAATTTGAAAAACATAAGTAAATTTTCAAACTATATTGTCAATTATCAAATTATTTAAAGGTAAAAAAATTCTGTGAAGGTATTTTAATATTTTTCTTGAAGTGGTACAAATATGATGATGTTTTTTCTTTTATTCTTAAGGAAAAGCTTATTTCAATGAAAGTGTCTGAAGAAGCCCTTTGCTAAATGGCTTTCTTTCCAATATTTAATGAAAAGATACATCCGACCTCCTTTCAAATTAAAGATCTTTTGAGAAATCACCCAGTCCTTTCTTTAATATTTTAGAGTGATTTTGATTGCTTTTGAAATTCTAAAGAGGATAGTTACATTAGAACTGTGCTATGCTTTTACTGTTATTCTAAATGAACCCCACTTTTTAATGTTCTTTTTGGGGGTAGATAGAAAAATTTAGAGCTAATAAACACTTTTGTAAGTAACATAACCCCCTACTAAACATTTGAGTAAAATATTTAAAAACAAAAGAAAATATCTAACCCATGACCTCTAAAACTGTTTTCTTCTAAGTGTGTAAATTTATTTCAAAAATTACATTCATAAGAGATTTAATTTTCTTTATTATTTATATACATGAAGATATCTATAAAGATGACATATTTCAAGGTTATAAAAGCTGTTATATGTCAAAACTCCACATTTTTCATTTTCTTTTTATCAGTCTGCAAGAGACATGCTTATGTGAATGCTCTACCCTCTATGAATCTGGTACTATTTTAATTCCATTTTATAGATGAAGGAATTGAAACTCAAAGATTTTAGATAACATGCCCCAATAGTGATTTTCTTCATGCTATTTCTTAACATGCCCCAATAATGATTTTCTTGATGCTATTTCTACTTGCTTTCATGAATTAATCAGAATTCTATTTATTTTTCAAACGTGTTTCCATCTGCTTATTTTCTCAATACTTCTGTTCAATAGAGGTAGAGAGATTATAGTAGAAAATATTGTCACTTACCAATGCTGTGATTTCAGTCAAGTCCCTCACCTTTTGGTGAACTACTTTTCTACACTTCTAAAATGTGTATTAATATTAACATTCCCATCAATTGAAAAATCAATATATCTCAAAGTGCTTTTTAATCTGCAGTGTAAAGCATTTATTATAAATCAACCATTTGTTTAGTAAACATACACAACTTTTATTCAGTATGTATTATGTGTTCAGCACTGGGTTAGGACCTTATATAAACCCCATCATGCATTCAAAGTCTTTTAGAACCCTTAAAACAGTATCAGCCAACCTCAGTTTATATTATGATGCCCCTAGCCTAGAAGCCATGTGTATTAGTTTGCTATTGCTGTATCAAAAATGCAGACTTAGCAGTTAAAAACAACACCCATTTATTAATTCATAGCTTTTGTAGGTCAGAAATCTGGGCATGGCTCCACTGGGTCCTCTGCTCAGAGTCTATCAAGGCAGAAATGAAGATGTCAGTAGACTATGTTCTCATCTGAAAGCTTGACTAGGGAAGAATCCATTTCCTAGTTCATTCAGATTGTTGGAAGAATTAGATTTTTTATGATTGTCTTTCTGAGTTCCCTGTTTACTTGCTGGTTGTCAACTGAGGATTCCTCTCTGCCACTACAGGCCACGTCAATACTTAACCATGTTGCCCACTCACAACATGGCAGCTTACTTCAAAGCCGTGGAAAGAATCCTTGAGATCAGGAGAAATCTTGACTGTATTTAAAGAGTTCTTTCATTAGGACAGGCCTACCTAGACCAAGTCCCTTTATCTCTGTCACGAAATATCACATAATTATGGCAGTGATAGTTCATCATAGTCATAGGTCCCAGCCACACTCAAAGAGAAGAAATTATATAGGGCATGATAGCTGAGGGCAGGAATCTTGGGGCCATCTTAGAATCCTGCCTACCTGTCACAACTTGTGAGGATAATTTGATCTGAACAGTAGAGAATGTTGACAAATATGCCTTACTCTCAGAAGGTCATAAAGGTAGTCTGGACTTGGAATGTGGAATGAAGAAGCAAGTGATAGGCTTCCAGTAGAAGTGGACTCTAAGCCTGCTATCACTGAAATATTCTACTTTGGTTCAGTGAAATTAGTCAGTCTTGACAAGCAGAATATGAAAAGCATTCCGAATTATCAAATTATGTTTAATGTCTCCTCTATTGGTCTTAGTCTCTGATATCACAAGACAAGACAAATTGCAATCCAGAGATCTGATTAATGAATGTATTAAAGTGGTTATTAAGACATTGGAAATGAAATAGGATCTCAATATTTTGAGATATTGAGCTAGAGACACATACATAGACAATGGTACAAAACTGTCTGCATTCATGACCCAGGCCTTGAAAGTTCATATTAACAAATGTCAAATACAATAAATCAGCTATTCTTGGTCACTTTTTATTTGATTCTTCTGTCACAATAGCTTTCCTCCTTGCTTCTATGGATCAAATTGGGAAGTGATTGTCTGCAGTCATAATGTAAAAAAATAGTCCATACTTTGATGGGTTCTTATTACTTATTAAATGTTAATAGGCTGCAAGATTCACTCTAAGCTTTGTTTCATTTCCCTTGGTGAATATAGTATTACATGTTAGGGGAAGAATAGTTTCAGTTCTTGGAGAGTTTTATAAATAGTAGTAGGAAAACTTCAAGATACTTATTATTTTCTTCTATTTAGCTTACACTGAATTGAATTCACAAGCATAATAACCTCAATGGGGAAAAGTTAAATGGAAAATAGAAGAGAAAAATCCTTATCTGCATACTGAAAACTAAAGAAATTAAAGAAATCTTTGTGCGTGCATGTGTGTGTGTGTGTGTGTGTGTGTGTGTGTGTGATCTACACAATCTTCAGTGTATTTAAGAATAGAAAAAGGTCACTGGGCTCAACAAGCTGCCCCTGCTGTTTTCCTCATCACTGGTTTCCTGTTCACTCTCCATACACTCGTTTCACCTCTTTGTCTAATACATATTGACTTTCTTATTTCACAGACTCTGTGATATTTTGCAGCAAGGGTGGTAACCCAGAAGATTTTCTTTCACTGCAAAGCAAAGGGTCATTCTTCTGAAGATGTTTCATATATCCTGGTTTTTAAATGTTGTTTAGAAGAGGAAAAGATTCCACAGCTTAAGGTAATAAACATACTGTTAAATGAAATTTTCTTTCTTTAAAAACCCCAACATAAGGTATCTACAATTTGGGAATATACAGTGTATATATACAGATATAGTTTATTGTCCCATATAGAACAAAGATTTATCCCATCTGAAACATGCATGTGCTTGGGTACAATGTGTGCCCCCTCCACACACACTGTCAGACATACACACACAAAACCCTAAAACTGGCTGGAGGAAAAGACTAGTTTAATGGTTCCATTTTCTCTGAATGGACCTCAAAAACTCAGTAACAACAGATTGGCTAATGAACTAGATGTGTCTTCTCTCTATGCCCAAGAAATATGTGAGTTCGTGTTCTTGTTTTTACTTTTCTGGAAAATGAATGTTTTCTTACTCATTGTGTTCAACATCACTGATTCCTACTATTCCTATGTTCCTTATTTTATCAAGTATATAACAACCTTTCTCTTTTATATTGAGGACCTAAAAAAAATGTATAGGACACAGGGATTATTTCCTTTTGGATGTATTATGTATTTCTAATCCAGAAAATTTACCTGGGGAGAACTTTCCCTTCTTTTTTGAACCACACACTGTTGAACTAAAAGACTGAATATCCGTGGGTCATTTGATTCTCTCCATTCCTCTTCATCCACACTCCTTCTTCGGTTTCTCCTAAAATTCAAGCATTTAAGAGCTTCTTGGAACTGACCCACCATGGAAGTGAACATTCAGAGCTCCTTAGTCCATCCCCTCTAATTTTACACGACTTAGAAACGTTGTCTGTCAGCACCAATTAGCACTGGGAGCTCGATGGTACTCTTCTTCTCTCTAGATGTCTCTTCCAGATGTGAATGTGTGTGTGTTTGTGTTTAATCTTTGGGTGGCCTTAGAGTTGTCGGATTTAGCAAACACAGAAACAAACAGAACATCTAGTTCAATTTCAATTGCAAATTAATGATGACTATTTGGTCAGATAATTGTCATCCTTCTTGACCATTCTTCCTAACTATATGCAAGCAAGGAAATGAGGAGGAAAGGGCTGAAGTCACACATCAGCGGGATTTTTCCGTGTTTTCAGAAAACAACAGTTTTTTTAGAGAAGTCCCTCTGCCGGCCAGATTTCACTTAGGTTCACCAAATGTAACTGTTTCTTGGCCATCCATCACTGCCAGGAAGCTGAGAATTCAGTACTGATTTTCATTCTCTTAAGCCTTATAATAGAAGACAAGAAGGGAGCTTGGAACTGAAAAAGGGTGTTAATAAGCCAATTACACTCTCTGGAACACCAAACAAATTAAGTTTAAGGACAAAATTATTAAAAATGTTTAGACACACAAAAAACTCATAAAATCAAATTTCCATAGACTCTTCTAGAAAAAAATTACTTAATGATAAGCATATACACTAAAAAAGTTTGAATATATATATATTTATAATGTATACAAATTTGTATCTATCTATCTATCTAGATGTTCAAACTTTTTTTAGTATATCCAAAGTATATCCAAAGCAGGGAGCCAAGAAATTAAAGAAACAGTACACTAAACCCAGGAGTAAAATATTTTTTAAAGCGCTGAATAAAGAGGTAGCAAGAAATAAGAGAAATCTATAAAAAAAAATCTCCACAAAGTTGTTGCACTGCAATTCAAGGAAAGTTAAAATTTTATGAGGACATTTTTTCCCCTCTAAACAGGATGAAAAATTAATCTATAATTCAAACAAAAAGAAAAAACTATTTAAAAAAAGCCTTTTCCATCTATGCCTGCAGAAAAAAAAATGTAGTATGATTTTTAAGCAATCAACAGACATTTTACTGACACATTTTTATGTTTTTTTTTCTTAAATGGGTTCAGTCATCATATTTGATCCTGAAAAAGAAAGCAGTTACTTAAACATGATATTATAATTTTGTATATTGTTTTCTAGTTTGTTCAATCAACAAAAGACAGCAGACTGAATTGTAGTTTAGGAATGTAAATATTGTAAACATGGATAACGTAAAAGAAACACATAATGAACAGAAATCAAGAGGAGACAGTGGAAGGGGCACCTGAGTAGCTCAGTTATTTGTCCCGCTGTGGACTCCAGGCTCAGCATGGTCAGCACAGTCTGCTTAAGGTTCTCTTCCGTCGCCTTGTGCTTTGCAACTTTCCTGCACACTCTACTTTCTCTCTCAAATTAAAAAAAAAAAAAGAGAGACAGGAGGAGAGATGAGTTATTTATTGAGTCTAAATAAACAGACAAGTTATGGAGTTTCAATAAAAACTGCCTATAATTAATAGATCAAGAGTTAGTTTTATGCATGTATACTCAGGTAAAGGACTAAAACCAATAAACACTAACAAAAACTGGGAGACTAATAGCAAAGAAATTATTTAAAAGATAAACAAATTCTTTAATATTTTCCTTCCTGTGTTAGGGAATGGATAAAAACTGTCTAAAGACAATCAAATAAGAAGATAAAATACAAGCATTGTATTTTGGTATTTTCTTGAGAACCACAAAATGACCTAAAAATGTAAGTTGTTAAAGTTGGTGAACTCAGAAAGAGTCCAGATATTTTATCACTGAGAATGGCCTCCTTTCAATCGTACAATTAAGGTTCCCTACTTCAGGAAAGTTATGGTGATACCAATCAAAAGTATCATTATTTTTTAAAACCTTAAGAAAAAGAGGTATAAATTAAAGTATAATTTAGAATTATAATTTTATGCTTTTTGAAAGAGGTCTGTCAGACTTACATATAGAGTTTTATCCCCTATCACCTTGCTGAATAAATGAATGGGAAATAAAAGTAAAATAAATTAGTTAAAGTATTTTCAAAGTTCTTTCTATGAAGAGTGTGAATCACTGTTCATCTCAGCTTTACTAATGTCCCTTTTTTTTTCTCCAAAAATATTTGTCCCCTGGGCCATCAAGATAGTTGATGATAGCTTTTCCAGACTGCTCTGCATGGTCTCCAGAATTTTCTTCTACAAGCTATGGATCCCAATATTACCAAGACTTGTGGTTGCTGATTTATTTATCTTATTAGAATGTGTCTGTGGAAGGTTTTCAAAATATAAACAGAACTTGTATTCCTTCCCCAGATGATTCTTAAATAGTTGGAGATGAAAATGTCGACATTTGAGTTGTATTATCATGCCACAAGTAACAATGATGCGTGCCATGCACCATCAGTGATGAGTGTGTTGTGAACGCTGTCTGCCTGACAAAAATTATAAAATGCCATCAATCAGAGGATGCATCTTGATTTCAAAGATGTTAAAATATGAAAAAAAAGTAAGTTATAAATGGATGAAATGTAATACTTTATCTACTGTAGGCCTTCCCTGCCACTGACTGACATGGCCATCAAGCCCTGGCTTCTCAGATACTTAATGTTGACGAGGATGCATTAGTTGCTATGCCTCATTTCAATACATGTCAACCATTTAACTTTTTCAATGAATATTTTAAAAATTTCTTTACTCTGATTCTCAGCATATATATAGCATAAATTATAATTTCCCTTCTGCCCATTGTGTTATTTATTACTGGTAAGGAAGAATCTGTAAAATGTGACTCGGAGTGTGTGAAGAGTACTGATTGGTTTAATTGGCTTTACAAGATTGAGCTGCATGTATCCTAAGTCCTTATACGAAGGGGAGGCACAGCTGATCTGTTTGGCCAATGCCACCACGTGTCATTGCACTGTGGACCCTGTGCTAGCCTGTGCACTTACAAGGTTTTTAAGGCTACTTAGGACAAAGCCTGCGCCCCCCCTTTTTTTAGTTTATAGAAAGGCAAATAATTTTGCCTTGTGGTCGGTACAGTTCTAGGTCAATTCGATCCAATAGAAATATAATTTTAGCTACATATGTAACAACATTTTCTAGTACCCACACTTAAAAAAATAAGAAACAAATGAATTGAATTTTAATATGTTTTAACCTCTATATTAACAAACTATATTATTTCAATATGTAATCCATATAAGATATTAATGAAATGTTTTACATATTTTTGGTACTAAGTCCAGTATGTGTTTGGTACTTACAACACATCTCAATTTGGATGAGGGGTTAACAGACAAATGTGACTGGAGACTGGCATCCTTGAAAGCATCGCTCTGATTATAAATGCCAGTGAATTTCTAGACTACCGATGCCAATGTTTCTGAAGTAACCTCACTTCAGTTTAGATCTGCTTGCCATGGACACACATGTGTCCAAGGTACTATGACCTGAGGTTTATCTGCTTCTTGAGCAGCAGTAGTCATGAAAGTACTGATGTGTGCATGAAGAGTGAGGCAAGAGGTCAAGGCTGAGACCTGGCATAGACCTCACTTTGTGAGAGACAGATGAGAAGGAACTTCGAAAAGACCAATTTACTCTTAGAATGGCCGTCGAGGCCTGAGCCAGAGGGTAAGTCGTTTGTGTGTGAGATCTGCCTTGCATTCTGGCTTCTGTTTTCAGGCCTGATTTTTGAGAGTGAGATCTCCTATTTTGCTTTTTCTTGTTGACATCATCACCTTGTTTCTCTGGCTCTCTGGCTTTCTCTCTCTGTGTCTGTCCTCTTTTCCATTTCTCTCTCTCTCCCGTTTTCTTTTCTTTTCTTTTTTAATTAAATTAATTTATTTATTTGAGAGAAAGCAGGAAAGCACAAACAGGAAGAAGGGCAGGGGAGAGGGAGAGGCAGGCTTTCGGCTGAGCAGGGAGCACGATGCAGGACTCGATTCCAGAACCCTGGGATCATGACCTGAACAAGGGCAGACCTTTAACCGACCGAGCCACCCAGGAACCCCCTTTTTCTGATTTTCTGTCTCTAATCCTGTTTTCCTCTTCATAGCAACAATTTTTATATCAAATGTGATTCATCACCTGTACCATTTTACTCTTTCTCTTTCGTTTCCTTCTCTTTGCTCTTGCAATGTACATCTTTTCTCTGATTCTTTCATCTTGCCACACGAAATTCAGTCACTGTCGATTCATCATGGGGCAATAATGCTTTTTCCCTTTGCTATTAGTATATCCAACATGCCCAGTCACGAACCCTGCACTCTATTCCACAGCCTAATCCTGCACTGATGCAGAACAGCAGCTACTTGCCACGGGTTTGTTGTGTTTAATGCTTGCTTATAATTTATACTCCACATAATTTCTTAAATTTTATCTGACTCTCTTTCAGCAGGATGGCTTCAGCATTCTGAGCTGTATTCCTCAAGCTGTGTTGTGCTCTGGTAAATACTCACAAATCTTTATTATTGCCGTATGTTTGGAAAGGAAGATTAAAGAGTTATTAGTTTCTCATTGTCTAAGAGTCTTTTTGTTTTTTAAAACATAATCAGAGTTTTGTAAAGTTAATATTATTTTTTAGGCATTTAAAAATAAGAATAAGCTAATTGGTAAGCCTATTTCGTCCATTAATAAAGACAGCATTTATAGATTTGGATATAAAAATAAAATGTTCTTTTTTTTTTTTTTTAAATGCCTTTGTTGGGTTGCTTGGGTGGCTCAGTGGGTTAAGCCTCTACCTTTGGCTCAGGTCATGATCTCAGGGTCCTGGGATCAAGCCCCGCATCAGGCTGCTCAGCGGGGAGCCTGCTTCCCCCTCTCTCTCTGCCTGCCTCTCTTCCTATTTGTGATTTCTCTCTCTCTGTCAAATAAATAAAACCTTTAAAATGAAATAAAATAAAATGTCTTTGTTAGCAATTGTTAATAAAAACCCCAACCCCAACGTAAGAAGAAAAAAAAAAAAACTACCCGTGATTCCCGTGATTCTAAAGTCTCGATTTGCTTTGTGGTTGGCATTATTAAACAACATGCTTTTTAAGAAAATAAAATAGAAATCTATAATTAGGCATTAAAAGTGAAAAATTATAAAAGACTGATAAGCTTGTTTTTTTTCTAAAAACATTCTAGAGAAAAACAGATACATAAATTTACATGCTGAATTTATGGAGTTCTTATGGTCCAGAATTAAGTATGAACATCCAAAAACACATCTGATACTCATAGTAACCTAATGAACTATATTTCCATTTTTTAGAGATGAGGAAACTAAGGTACGAAGAAATCTTTCAGCGAGAAAGTAGCAGAACCAGAATGCAATCTATAGGCATGTGTTTTCAGAGATGATTTTTGAAAAAGTTGTATCATACTACTTCTCATAAGATATAGAAGTCTTAGTAGAATGAGGACAATAGAAAACTGTGGCATAAGAACCTTTTATTAAAATAATAGCATTGATCACTATGACTCTTAGTATTCAATTAATCTGTAGTCATAAAACACTCAGTTTTTAGCCAGGCACAAAGGTTACCTGGAATGAAGACTATATTTCCTAGAATTCTTGAACTCTGCTATGCCCCGTGATTAATTTCTGGCCAAAGTGATGCAAACGTAAGTCTTTTTCTTTTTCTTTTACTTTTTCTTTTTTTTTTTTTTTTAATCTTTAGGGTTTTGCCCTTAAAAAAAAAGTTTGACTGTGTCATACACGACCTCTCACCTTTCCCCTATCCCCATATGTAGCTTGCACACATGTGTTGAGCTGTATTAAACTATAAAGTCAGGTCACCCAGAGAGGGATGATACAAGAAAAAAGAAAGCACCTCAATCATAGATAAATTCATGTGTCACAGTCTCCGTATCAACCTTAATCTATATTAAAAAAAGAAAGAAACTCCAATTTTCTGAAACCATTGTTTGGTTTTGTATTAAACCATTATTATTTTATGTCTCTGTTAGAGCAGTACAATGTTCTAACCAATACAAGTGAGTTGAATTGACTGTGTAGTTTTGTATTAGTTATCACCAACTTCTCTCCTGCTTGACCCTCTCCTTTTCTTTAGGTGTTGGCCAAAATACCTGCTGGAGAAAAACAAGCAGAGCAGGTGGTATTATATGTTCACTAAGAGTTTATTTGAGAACTTTATATCTAGTACCCATTACTTGTTTATAAATTACACTGCATACCTATTACATGCACACACATACACACACATGCACATATACACTTTTACTACTATAAGTCTTCAGAGAGAGGGAAACAGTTCTTCACAAAAAGTGTGTCTCTGATATAAGGTGTGTAGATGGCAACATTTTCAGGAATATGGTAGCCTATTGAAAACTTCTTGTTGGAAGTTTGCTTGTTGACTTGATTTATCCCAACTGAGACAGTCACTAAAGAACATCTTAGTTTGCAGAAATCACTGAATGAAATAATATAGTGGGTTCTCTTAGAATTGGAAGGAAATGTCTTCAAGTAGTATTAGAAATACCAGTTAAGTTGGTCTTCCAGTTCTAGGATTTTTCTCACTACTCCCTGAAAAATTATGGGAGTGGGAAAAGAATGTCATTATACTTTGTTTTAACTGTTTCAAATTTTACCTTAGACAAACGATGTACATGGAGTCAAACTGTATTCAGTTTGAAATAACTTGACACTGCATATATTAAGCTAAATGGAAGGCAACATGAGTACACTGAAACTGATTTAGTATGCAATATTTATCTGTGGGAGAGAGAAACACAATTCAATTCAGACTGATTCATCCTCCAATTTCTGTGCACAGAATCCCACAGGAGGTCATCTACTATCATTTTATACCTATTTGGTATGCTCGAATATATCAGGCAGTAATAGAGTAAAACCTGCGATCACGGGTGACAGGGTAACTTGCTCTTCCCTGTGTAGCTGGTGTGCGAAGGTTGAATTTCTGTTTTTTCCCCCGATCCACTTTGTGAGCATGAAATTACTGTAATTGCTTTTGAAAAACTTTTATGTTTTCACTGTAACAGTCAACCTAGGAGGTCTCTTTCCATGCTGTGTACTGTTTCTATCTCATGATGAATATTATTTGAGAATTTGAAGATGATGTTACTTCTATTTATTTATCTAGTCTGGTTAACCCTCTTTTCACAACCCATTGATAGGGCATGCCTTTCTTTTAGCTCTCTCTTCTTCTAGATTACATTGCTCTCCAAATGTAAACACTGTTGCTCTCTTCATTTATTTTTCCAAATGTAATTCTTTGCACCCAGATTTACTAGAGATTTGTATACCAGTAGTATCTGAGAAATTTGAGCATTGAATATATTTAATTAAATATATTTCTTTATCTATTACTCCTTCTTCACTTCATGAATTATTTCTATCATTATACTGCCATTACTTTTAGTGGTATCTACTATCATAAAAAAGAAAAACACTGAAGTTTGAGAATTCTCTTAAAAATATCCTTTTTTTCTTTTTTTTTTTCTTTTTTTTTTTGAGAGAGAGAGAGAGAACAAGCACAAGTGTGTGTATGAAGGGGAATAAAGGAAGAGAATCTGAAGAAGACACCACACTGAGTGCAGAACCCAGTGCATGGCTTGATCTCACAATGCTAAGATCATGACCTAAGCCTAAATCAAAAGTCAGATGCTGAACCGGCTGAGCCACCCAGGAGCCCCTAAAAATATCCATTTTTTAAGATTTACAGACATTTATAATATATGAAGATTGGCCAAAAAAAAATCAGTTTATTTTTCTAATGTATGCACTACCACTGCTGCATCTGGATGATAATTCTTCAAAATAATAATTTTGGAAGGTTGTCACTTACTTTAGTAACACTATCAATGGTTAAGACTTCTGTGGAACATTTCTTATTAATCTTCTAAACTATTGCAGATGTTTTACAAAATGACTGTTTTCACCAAAAGACACTTGAAAAGATGTTTATCATCACTTACCATCAGGGAAATACAAATCAAAACGATAATGAGATATCATCTCATATCTGTCAGAATGGCTAAAATAAAAAACACAAGAAACAACCGGTGCTGGTGAGGATGTGGAGAAAAAGGAAAATTTGTGCACTCTTGGTGAGAATACAAACTGGTGCAGGCACTCTGGAAAACAGTATGGAGGTTCCACAAAAAGTTAAAAATAGAGCTACCCTGTGATCTAGCAATCGCACTACTGGGTATTTACCCAAAGAATATAAAAACACTAATTCAAAGGGATATATGTGCCCTTACATTTATAGAATTATTACAATAGCCAAATTATGGAAGAACCCCATGTCCATCAATAGATGAATGGGTAAAGAAGATGTGGTATGTTTCCATATTATTCAACCATTAAAAAAAAGGAGATCTAGTCATTTGCAATGGCATAGATGGAGTTAGAGGGTGCAATTCTAAGTGGAAATAAGTCAGTGAGAGTGAGACATATATTGTATGATTTCACTCATATTTGGAATTTAAAAAACAAAACAAAGCAGAAAAAAAAAGAGAAAAAGAAAGACAAATCAAGAAACAGAATCTTAATTATAGAGAAACTAACTGATGGTTACCAGAGGGAAATGTGGTGGGGAGATGGGTTAAATAGATGATGGAGATTAAGGAGGGCACTTATGATGAGCGCTGGAATTGTTAACGGAATTGTTAAGTCACTATTGTCATATTATACATTTGAAACTAATATAAGAGTAGGTTAACCCACTGTATAATGTAATTTTATATTATACATTTGAAACTAATATAACAAAATGTTAACCCACCAGAATAAAATAAAAACTTTTAAAAAAAAGACTACTTTTATTACTGGATAGCGTCACATTATTTTGTAACCAAAAGGGCTTTTTATTCCAGTTTCATTATATCCTATATTCTCATTCAATCTGAAGAAATTCTGTTCTTTATAAGGTATTAAGTCTCCATGTGCTCGAGTTTTGCCAACAGGAAGAGTGTTCACGTCTACTTTCTGCTCGTGATCTTTCCCTACTGCTAGTTCTTCTTCTTGATGCTCCGGTTCCCCTCTTCTTAGAACTTTACACTTGAACTACAGGTAATATCTTTTCATTTTTCTCTTCACTCTTCTTAGGTCAATTTTTGAAATCATCAGATTCATTCTACGGTATCCAACCCCTTTCCTTCTCTCCATGGCAAGAGCCACCACCAATTACAGCCAAGACTTTGTTACCTCTTGCTTTGTAACCAGTTTCTTTCAAACTCTAGTCTCAGCCTCTGTCCAAGTCTTAGTTCTTTCACATTGTACCTTCAAGGCTGGAAACTGTGCACCTAGCATAGCTCATATCTAAAGTTTGGCCTTGACTCTTCATTTGAAAGGGTCACTTTAAGCCTGATAGATAACTAGTTTTTCCCGGCCAGCATGACTAAATGACTTTTAACGAATTACAGAATTAAGTCACAGTAAAAATGGACGTAGTTGGCAAAGTTCCTGCCTATGGTTATATTTACTCAGGAAACATTACAGATTTTCATCACCTTTTTAAAAATGTATGTTGGAACTTAGTGCAAAAATGTGACCTTATTCCAGGCAGGAATCTGAAAGCTCAGTTAGAGCAACTGTCAGCCAAGAACACTACAACTGTTGCTTATCTTCTCTGGGGCAGTATCAAACACTTGTTGCACTTACGTAATAAAATTCCTTTACTGATAAGTGGATTGATGCATACCAAAATGAACAGAATAAATATGACCTTCTCTCTTCTGAAAAATATGTTCTAAACAATAATCTAACATAGGTTCTTATGAAGATGAAATCTTCAGTGTTGAAAATTCCATTACTACAGCTCAATTCATCATTAATCCTGACAATAATTATACAAATTACTTATAACTGCTATTACCATTTCTCTCAGTATTTTCCAATTCTGTATCTTTTTTTGGGGAGTAGGGACATTTGATTCTAATGCTCTTATTATCAAGAACTTACACTTGGTGAAGGAAACCCATACTATTTCAGCTTTCCTTTTTCTTCCCAGACACCTAATATTTTATAAAAAGCAAACAAAACAAAAACCACCTAAAACTGTGAAGGACATGAGTTCAAATTTATGACCACTCAAAAAGTTCATGACCTTTGTTGTTCTGTTTTGAAGCCAATAGTGTGGGTTTTTTGTGATATCTGCTGACCAGAATCCCGTATTTAGTGCCTCTCAGTTGTGGAGCATTTATTTGTCCTCTTGGAATTCTTATTCCTTGTCTTCTTCAAGCATCTTCTGTTATTCTCCATAGCTGAACCTAATTAAACATGGAGTGTTGGGTTGTAATTTCCCCAGAAAATATTTTGAGTACAGTTAGAGAGGTCCTTGGTGGATATCTTCACAGAAGACCGACAAGTTTTCTTTAGTCACTGGAACTCTGTCCCAAGGAAGGAGAGTGAAAAACACTTGAATAGATGGAATGGAAGAACATTCTAAAATACTTTTTTTTACCTTGCTTTTTTGTTCATAGGTATTATAATTATCATTGTTTTTCATTTATTAACTTTCATTTGGCTTGGAAAGGCAAGGAAGACTTATGCAGAAAATTGTTCATGGCCATTGCTCTTCTTAAGTCTTCCTTACCTTATTACTTCACTAATTTGGCAGATATGTATCATTAGTGTTGGCTGTCATTTATTGAGCACTTTCTATGTACAAGGAGCTATCCTAATGAGATGGAGCAACTCATTTAATCTTTAAGGCAATTCAGTGAGTAAAGCATATTATCCTTATTTAACCAGTGATAAAACTGATACAATGAGAGATTAAGAAACTTGCCATGTTTTTACTGCCTGGCACTAGTAAGTGCTCAGAAACACAGTTTTAATAATGAATAAATAAATGGGTAAGTGAAAACTTCTCCAGAGGTAAGTTAAGCAACAATCTCTAAACTTTTCCTGATTTTCTTATACCATTTCACTAGAAATCGGGAAATTTTTATATCAGAATTTTAGAATATCTGAATGCTCTCTTGTCTGGCTAGGTTTGGTTTCTCTCCCTCCTGAGTCTTCGAAATACTATTGTTTTTCTTTTATCTTTGTGTTATTTTGCCAAGATCAGCCTGTATTGAAATGGTTATGCCCTTTTGTTCAGGGCTAATATTTTCAGACTCCTTTTCTGTTCTTAACCAAAGATCACCTTAACTATGGGATTTTTTATCAAAAAAAAAAAAAATTGTTGAGTGGCTTTTATGTCATTCACCAAAGGATTCCATTAGTTATTATAAAATATCACCTCACTTACCATTTGTCTGATCTTATGCCATCAGCTTCTATCTATTTGAATGATGTGAATTCCCTGGTTTCCAGCCTCGCTACTCTATTCTAGCCTTGTTTCATGCTGCCTGGGTGGACATTTTGAAGGGAAAATACTGCAAGTTTTGGGCCAGCAATGCACACAGTCACACTTCATGAGTAATATCACTAGAAAACAGAAGGGAATCTAACAGTTTGGAGTCTGATGTTGAAAGATCAACTGGGTTATAAAATTCATTTATTAAATCACTCATTTATTCAAATAGTAGCCATTGAAAATATTATGTGTTAGGCAAAGTCTAATTATAGGGAACACAAAGAGTAAAAATAAGCAATTAAAAATTTTAAAAAATAAATAAAAAATAGTTTTTTCAAGAGCTTAAAAGATTTACCAAGGATTATATTACAAGCAAATTTGTGCTGAAAAAATGATATTGTTACCTTCTTACTGAATAGATTTAGGCAATAGTCTTTGATCTCCTACTATGTGTGAGTTGGTAGGAGATAATACATAGAATATGTATAACAATTGGACTTTAAACAAAAGTATTGTGGTTTAACTTTATGAATTAGATAGAGATTGCTAATTTATAAAGTTGGTCTACACACTTGTTATTTATTATTACCTATTCAATTTTTGTACCTACTATCTAACTTCTCAGATTGTTTTCCTAACTCCTGAATTAAAGCCATAATAATTCCTTTATTGAGGGTCTTTTGATGGTAAATTTTCATAGCTTTGGGATGATATTCATGCTTAAGAGTTTTGCCATATCTTTTAATTTCAGGCTGATAATTTTACCCTTTTGTACTTTGGAAATGTTATTTCATTACTGTTGGTAAGTCTGCTGCTACACTAATTTTCATTGTTTTATAACTTATTAGGACCGAGATATTTGACACAACTTATTATTCTAAGGCAGAACATTAAGTGAACAATAGCATAATTAACCAGTAAGATAAAATATTTTATAATTCCACATAGCCAATAATTTAACTTTTAAATAAATGAAATGAGGGGCACCTGGGTGGCTCAAATGGTTAAGCATCTGCCTTCAGCTCTGGTCATGATCTCAGGGTCGTGGGATCTAGAGCCACATTGGGAATCTCTGGGATTCTGCTCTCATCAGGGAATCTGCTCTCAATCTCTGGCCTTCCCGCTGTGCTCACTCTCTCTCTGAAATAAATAAAATCTTTAAAAAAATGATATAAATGAAATGAAAATTGAAAAGATATAGGGAGAAATAGAAATTCATATTTAGAAATTTATTATACCACTATTGGTACCACTATCGGTAATTGATAAATTGATAAAACAAGAAAAAAAACAAAATTGATAAAACAAGCAAAAAAAGAAAGGTTAGAAATATGTCAAAAAATTGGGGATCCTGGATGGTTCAGTCAGTTAAATGTCTGCCTTCAGCTCAGGTCATAGTCCAAGGGTCCTGGGATGGAACCTCAGGTTGGGCTCCCTGCTCAGGGGGGAGCTTCTTTTCCTGCTCCCTCTGCTCCTCCCCCAATTCATGCTCTCACTCTCTCTCTGTCATAAATAAATAAGAATTTTAAAAATAAAACACACTAAAATAAAACTCACAAAAATTTACCTAACAAAAATCTATCTACCTCTCCATCTGTATTATCCATGCACAGAAATGTGAAATAAATATTTACCTAGGCACACTTTGAATGTTTATAAAATTTAATCATATACTTGTCCACACAAAATGTCTCAAATTTTGTGACCAAATGTAGTTAAGCTAGAAAATAATACTGAAAAGAAAAGAATGCTAGAAATTAAACCCACCTCTAAATACCCCAAGAATTAAAGAACTGAAAGTTGGAAAATAAAACGATAATGAAAATGTTACTCATAAAACCTGTGATTAGAGACCTAACTACTGAAATAGAGAAGAAAGTTGAAAAATTAATGAGTTAGCATCCATTTCAAGATATTAGAAAAAGTATCAATTGAAACAAAATTTTAAGTGGAGGTTGGTAATATAAAAGCAGAAATTAATTAAAAGTAAATAAGCATTCAAAAGAAAAGATTAAAAAAGCAAAGTTTGTTATACAAAAATTTAATAAACTTGAAAAACATACTTAAATTCATATAAAATTAGAGGGCAAAAATACATTTGAACATTACAGGCATTTCATGCACAAGGACTGAATGATATTATGAAAAACTTTATGCATATAAATTTGAAGATATAAATGAATTTAATAAATTCCTAAAAGAATAGAACTTTTAAACTTAAAGAAATGTAGAAACTATAACCAGTTCTATAGTCATTAAAAAAATAGTAGTCAAACATTTCTCAAAACAAACAAACAAACAAACAAATCCAAACAAACAAATCTCAAGGCTTAATATATTTGCAGAGAAGTTCTACTGATATGTGAATGATAAACATAAATTATTTTAAAATATAATTATCTCAGGAAAGAGAAGGATTTTTAAGCTAGACTTACTAGAAGGGTAAACAATGATATATTCACTTAAGTTCCATTTAAGACTTTTTCATCAAAAAATTCTATTTAAGATTATTTTTCACCACAGAATTAAAAACAAAGAATATAGGAAATAATGTTTTCAAAGCTTGAATTTAACAAGGACTGGTGTCCAGAATATATATTTTTAAACTCCCAAGAATCATTAGTGGTTTAAAACAGCAAACCTTAATTTCTTACACTACATGTCCATTTCAGATAGGCTTTGACCCACCTCTGTGGTCTTAACTTAGGGACCCCTGCTTTTGGAGCAAACTCATTTGGAATATTACTGGCCTCAAGACAGAAGATAAATAAAATTATGGAAATCACATGTGGCTTTTAAAATACTGGGCAAAGAAGTGACACAGTTTCCATCAACCCTGTGTTCACTTCTAATTCAATAGGACAGAGATCTTTAATCCTGCTACAAGGAGGAGTACCACTGGGAAGCCTACCTCAGGTAAGAATGGAGCTTTAAATATTCATATAACATCTCATGGGGCAGGTCATAAATGAGAAGTATATTAAATAACATTCTTATGATCAATCATGAAGATGACTTATCAGGCTGGCAAAAATGTTTTAAAAAGTCTGATGGTAACAAGAACAGTCTCTTCAACAAATGGTGTTGGGAAAATTGGATAGCCACATGCAGAAGAATGAAACTGGACCATTCTTTTACACCATACATAAAGATAAAGTCAAAATGGATGAAAGACCTAAATGAAGGATAGGAATCCATCAAAATCCTAGAGGAGAATACAGGCAGCAACCTCTTCGAGCTTGGCCACAGCAACTTCTTGCTAGACATGTTTTCAAAGGCAAAGGAAATGAAAGCAAACATGAACTACTGGGATTTCATCAAGATAAAAAGTTTCTGTACAGCAAAGGAAATAGTCAACAAAACTAAGAGGGAAACTATTGAATGGAGAAGATATTTGCAAATGACACTACAGATTAAGGGCTAGTATCCAGGATCTATAAAGAATTTATCAAACTCAAGACCCAAAAAACAAATAATCCAGTCAAGAAATGGGCAGAAGATATGAACAGACATTTCTCCAGAGAAGACATGCAAATGGCCAATAGACACATGAAAAAATGCTCCATATCACTTGGCATCAGGGAAATACAAACCAAAACCACAATGAGATACCACCTCATGTCAGTCAAAATTAACAAGCCAGGAAACAACAAATGTTAGCAAGGATGTGGAGAAAGGGAAACCCTCTTACACTGTTGGTGGGAATGCAAGCTGGTGCAGCCACTCTTGAAAACAGGATGGCAGTTCCTCAATAAGTTAAAAATAGAGCTAGCTACCTTGTGAGCCAGCAATTGCACTACTAGGTATCTACCCCAAAGATACAGATGTAGTGAAGTGAAAGGGCACCTGCCCCCCAGTGTTTGTAGCAGCAATGTCCACATAGCCAAACCGTGGAAGGAGCAGAGATATACATGGACAGATGAATGAATAAAGAGGATATGGTATACATTCACAATGAAATATTACTCAGTCATTAGAAAGGATAAATAGTTATCATTCACATCGACATGGATGCAACTGGAGAGTATTATGCTAAGTGAAAGAAGTCCTTTAGAGAAAAACAATTATATGGTTCCGACATATGTGGAACATAAGAAACAGTACAAAGGATCATAACACAAGGGAGGGAAAAACTGAAAATTGCATTTTTTTTTTAAGATTGTGTTTATTTATTTGCCAGAGAGAGAGAGAGAGCATGTGACTATGCACAAGCAGTGGGGAGGGGCAGAGGCAGAGGGAGGGGGAGGCTCCCCTCTGAGCAGGGAACCCGACAAAGATCATGAACGGAGCCAAAGGCAGATGTTTAATCTACGGAGTCACCCAGGCACCCGGAAGTAATTGTTTTTTTAAAACTCATATAGGGATTAAAAAATAAAAATATTTTGGAGATTTTTCAAATAAGAGCTACCTACCCCTTTAATTTGGGTTATTAATGTGAGGAAACTAATAAGAATAGATATTTTCTGTGCTTAAATCTATAAAAAAGAGTAAAGATTTTCCATTTAATTACATCTAAGATCAGTTTGGGTTAATTTTAATGGCATAATAATTGCCTTCAAAAGAATTATTTTCAGGGACACCTGGCTGACTTGGTCAGTAGAGCATGCAACTCTTGATCTCAGGGTTGTGAGTTCGAGTCTCATGTTGGGTGTAGAGATTACTTAAAAATAAAAATAAAAAAACCTTTAAAAAAATTATTTTCAGAATATCAAGTGGTACAGGAGTAATAATACACCAAATATGAAATGTCTACAGTATTTGAAAAAAAATATATATATATATTTACTTCAGAATAAAACTTATTCTGTCCTTTAAAGAAAAAGTCTCCTCACAGTAATAATAGTATATTCTAAAGCAATTTCTGTTGTTTTGGCCTTTGCCAACCTGACAAGATTTCAGGCATACAAATTGCAGGCTGCTTAGTTTAGCCAAATCAACTTGAAAAGTTCTGCCCATAAAAATCTCTCACTTCTCTAGCTCTCACACAGATTTAAATGAGGAGAATCTGGTACTTAATGTTCTTCTGGTTAGGTTGCTTAGCGACCACTCCACCCTGCAGCTCACACTGTGTTAGGTGTAAAGTTAACTATTGCAACACTTACAGGAATGCAAGCAAATATACAAATATAAAACAACAAAACTGCAAAAATCATGTGGTACTTTTCTGGTCAGGTTAAACTCCTTTAAGATATCAGCTCTATTTTATTTCTTATAAATTTGACTTCTAATGTAGCTAAGTAGGCATAATTCTAGAATGGATCACTTGTTTATTTAACAGGTTTTTTTTTGTTTTTTTTTTTTAAAGACTCATCTTCACTGTTTTAAAGAAGTTCAGCTTAAGGAATATGATGTATATAAAATGACTTTTAAAAATTTTGATAAACAAGCTAAATAAGTAAATATTTTAATTTAGATTTTTTTTGAAGAGAGGTGGTTTGGAAATGAATAAAGGATGTACATTTCGTTTGTGTTAAGATTACCAACTTAACAAAACATTTTCAAAGAAAATGTAAAGCACTTTATGAGCTGTAATCTAAAATATACATTCTTTTGTAGTGTGAATGCTTTATTTTGTTAGATCTTGAGTTCCATGTGATTAACAAGTGTTGCGATCACTAAAACCATAATAGTGATAATTTCTTGTCAAATGCTCTACTTTAATTTTTAACCAAATCCCTTTGATTGGTGTTCCATTCTGGAGCATTTGTGCTAGCAATTTTCACATTCCTGTCACAAAAAATTATCATTAAAGTCTTTTTCAAAAACAAATGAAGCATATTCTTAGTTGTTTTCAACATATGTGTAACGTAATGATTCAGGTATGGTGCAAAAACAGCTAAGCTTGGTGTAGCATATTTTTAGCATATAAATATACTTTCTTGTGAAGGTTCTTTAGTTGCTTATTTGTGAAGTGTATTATATGAAGAGACATATAACCCCTATTTTTTATTCTTAGTATAAATAAAACCAAATGAAATTTTGAGACAAGTTATGGGTTTAAGTTGTGGGTCTTACTCTCTAGTTTTAATCTGCCCTAAGTCATATAAAGAATTTTGACTAAGTCAAGATAGTAATATGGCTAATAATGAGATGTGTTATTGAAATGTTTTAATGCTGTGAGTAGTTGTATTACTCATAAGACTCTCTCACTTAGATTTAATATTTCCCTGTGAATTGCAACACAGTTTTTTTTCTAAAGAAAAAAACAGTGTTAGAGATAAATGATTTTCAAAAAATGTGACTGCTTTGGTTTCTTACAAATTTTCTCAATTGAACGTTACCTTTTTCTTAGGAAATGAAAATGATTTTTATATAGTTCCTCAAGCTGATTATAATGGGAACATCATCACTGAAGAATATTTAAAGCCCTAATTACTGTTGATTAGTTCTTTTGCTATCTTACAATGAAACTGAAAGTAAACATTTTCATTTTCATTTGTAAAGTGTCAAAAATTTTAGAGTTAGCAGGTAGAACCTAAATAAAGAATGAGGCTGAATAACTTGATCGGCTGATCCCAGTGTGGGAAATAGAAAATGAGAGTACTGATCTAGGATACAAAAATAGTAGTATTTTGAATTCTTGACAGTATTTCTCTGGAATTTCTTGTGCACTTATGATATGAGGAAGAGATTTTCAAGATTGTAAATAAATAAAATATTTTTTCTTAATTATTATGTATTTCTCATAGATTGATCAGTTCAATTAAGGAGACCCAAAATGGATCACAGAATTTTCTGAGGAGAGATTCTGTGCCTAGGAGTTGCCTCTAAATCCTCTTATTGTTGTTAACCTCATGGTCCCTCGTTCTGCTGAATGTGCTCAAAGCACTTCTTCTTCCTGTCAGTGCCTGAAGAAAAGCATTGATTCTCTCCTAACTATTCAGTGCAGCACAGACCTGCAGATTAAGAGAGGTGTTACGGCAAGATCAGGGGTAGAGCACAAAATTTTCAGAGGCACGGGGAGGCATAGACCTTTTAGAAAGGAAGTTATTGCTGGCATTAAAGAACACACACACACACACACACACACACACACACACACACAGAGGGGAATTTATTGAAGAGTATAAAAATGGATATAAAAAGCAGAGCTGCCAATGACACAAAGATAAAGGAAAGAAAAGGAGGTGTTCCTTGAATAAACAAGTAACATTTGGGTAAGGAGGGAGGTGGAGGGGACAAAAGTAAGATGACAGATGGAGCTGGCTTACAAAAGTGCAAGATTATACGAAAGAACTTCAACTTAGCATTCAACAGAGGGTTAGTAGGTTCTCTTGCACAGACTGGAATACCTTTTCCTGTACTAGAAAATGAAATATTAAAAGCCTTTATTATTGCACTGGAGCAGATAATTAGGCAATTAAAACTATTAAAATTTGATAGAATATCAGAACTTACAAAGCATGCTTGCCAAATTTTAACTCCTCAAGTTAAGCGTTGGCTTTTGAACCACTACCCTTGCTTTTAAAAATTGTTAGTGCTTTGTTGCCCACAAAGTCTGTTTTCTGTTACTGGGAATCCAAGGTACTGAAGGCAGAAGTAAGGTGTAGTGTTAGAGAAAAATAATAACTTCATAAGAAATTTATATATAGAAGGTAAAGAAGCAAGGCTAAGCAATGGAAAAAAAAACGATTTGTAAATTAAGGACAATCATATTATCAAACAATAGTTCTTTTTGAGAGAAAAGCTAATATCAAAAAACTCTTGTAAGAAGTGTATATAAAACACAAGCATTCATATAACAGACTAAACTGTTCTATATTTTTTATAAATTCAAGTATCTAAACCACATAGAATTATTTAGCAATAAGAAAATGGGAATTAAACTTAAGATTGATAACACAATTTCCAACAGATAAGGTTTTTTTAAATAATCTTTAGGGAATATGTAATTTAGAATTATTAAATATATTCTAATATTTCCTAAAAGAGAATAAGGTAGTTAGGATTTTACTTCTAACCAGCACAAAGGGGGAAATATAATCATTGTGAGCAAACTAAGTCTTTTTTGTTATCCTACCTCAAAAATATCATTATCTGTAGTTGTTGTTTAATATTACTATAACAACCTGAGGATCTGATTTGTACTATAAAAAAAAACTTAAATATTTAAATGCAGAAGAGTACTGAAAGCTTAGTAAGTTCTTATTGCTTTATTTTTTTTATTTTTTTTTAAAGATTTTATTTATTTATTTGACAGACATAGATCACAAGTAGGCAGAGAGGCAGGCAGAGAGAGAGAGAGAGAGAGAGGGAAGCAGGCTTCCTGCGGAGCAGGGAGCCCGATGCGGGGCTCGATCCCAGGACCCTGAGATCATGACCCGAGCCGAAGGCAGCAGCCCAAACCACTGAGCCACCCAGGCGCCCCTTATTGCTTTATTAAACCACTAAAAAGTTTCACTTAAAATGTGATTGGTGTCTTTATATTTTGGATTTTAGATAAATGTCAGATCACATCAGGAAAATATTGTAGTGTTCTAAATTTTCCAGCAATATATTAACATATATTTTTAAGTGAATGAATAGGTTAATGTGTTAAACGAATTTATTGCCAACTTCTTTAAACCTATCATTTGTCAATTTTAGGATAACATTGGGTCTTTAGTTTATATGTCCAGAGAAACCATGGCTTTCAATAAAAAAACAAGCAAAATTATTTTTCTAATCTGAACAAAATTGTTTTAGAACACAAAGTGTCATTATATTTAAAGAATTAGTATTCAAGATTTCCAGTCAAGATAACTGATTAATGACATGTCAGAATATTGTTTCAAACAAATATTTGTTTAATTTTACTAGATAACCATGTTCAAAAGTAAGAAAAGAAAATCCCTAAGTGACCAGAAAGAAAATGGATTTCCAGAATGTGAATGGGAGTTAAAATCACACGGTCCACAGAGGACAAGGAGTAAATATGGATATGGGTAAAAGATTTAAAATCCACAGGGGACCCATGGTTAGAACTGGTCTGAATAAAGCCAGAAGCCAGAACGGTGCTATGCTGCCTATAAATAGGGACAGGAACATATCTATATGCTATCCTAGAATCTCACCTGAAGACAGTTCTCCATCTAGGCTGAAATACAGGGGAATCAACTACTAAAGGAGGAAAAACATAAACCTCATTTGCTGTCAGTTTTAGAAAGAACAAAATGGAAATAAAATTTAAAGTTGATAGCAACTAAACTGATAATGATATTTAAACCTTTAGTAAATCAACAATTGCAAGCAGTGTTATAGTATTTACTGGGAAAAATGTAATAGTAGCAGCACCTTGCAAAGACACAGTGCATGACTACTGCTGAAGATGAGCTCACAAACAAAAACTATAGAATATATGGGGACTATTACTATATGAAAGGTTGTCCACAGACTCAGGAAGATTCACAACAGAGTTTAAAGAAAGCAGAACAGGATTAAAGGACTGAAAAGTCTGTATTAAGAATTGTGGTTTTCAACCCTAATCTTTCTCAGAATGTTTGACAATAAGAGATACCCAGGCTC